>NC_069503.1:325512587-325582587 GCF_027579735.1 Bombina bombina
CTGCCACCCCTGACATCGCCAACACCTACATTACCCTTATTAATTCCTAATCTGCCGACCCCAACATCGCCTCCACCTACATTACACTTATTAACCCCTTATCTGCTGCCACCAATGTCGTCGCTACCTAACTACACTTATTAACCCCTAATCTGCCGCCCCCAATGTCGCCGCCACTATACTAAAGTTATTAACCCCTAAACTTAACACTAAGTCTAACCCTAACACCCACTACCTTTAACATAATTAAAATAACTCTAAATAAAAATTACAATTAATACCTAAATAATTCCTATTTAAAACTAAATACTTACCTATTAAATAAACCTTAAGCTAGCTACAATATAACTAATAGTTACATTGTAGCTATCTTAGGGTTTATTTTATTTAATTTTTTTAATCAAAGATTTTTATTGAGGTTTTTATAAATAAACAAAAATATAAACAAACATATGTTCTTTCACATATTCAGTCATTACATAAATGTCAAACGTAAAAGTAAGCAAATAAACCATGTTATCCACAGAACCATCAGAACATATATATAGAACCTCAGTTTTTAAGTTTAATATACCTCCCAACAAAATTATAGGTCATTCCCAAACCTATATCCAATAGTATACATCTCAAGAGGGGACTAGGATGATATAGAGCCACTCTTGGGCATGGTGGACAAACAGAGTCCATTTAGCAAGGAGCGGGATTAATACCGCCAAAAAAAAAAATTCACCATGTTGGGTGAATAATTAATATTACCCCCCGGGGACTTACGTTAAGCCGCGGGGAGGGGGGGGGGTGAGTTAGATGAATAGTCGGTACGAGACAGCCATCTTCTCTTCTACATAATGTCTCTATATATGCTTATCTACATCATGGTGCCACATAAATGTCAAACCTAAATACTAGCGGGGCCTTTTTATACTGAATGCTTAAATATGCGTTGTTATGAGCTTTACAACATATCTGCAAAATCCATTAATGTTTAACTGTATAACCCCTTAGTGTTTTAAAATAGTGAAGGGAGGACATATGGAGGCTTAATAGGGGTACTTATACTAAGGGTGAAATCCAACGTTTGCAGAGTGTAATATTGTAACACACATAGAATATGACAAACCTAAGATTACATTACATCAGTTAAGTAATAAATAAATTAAAGATATCCTTTTACCAAACAAGCATGCAAGACAAGTAAATATAATACAGTGCTCAGGATTACCGTAAGTATGAAAAAGGTGTGAAATTAAGAGTTCTGTTACTTAAGGATAGCAAGTAATGGCAGTCAGTAATGACTTAAGTATATAGGGTAGAAGGAAATAAAGTTGTTATTAATATATAGAGTAGAATTAAATATATGCAATAACCATAACCTTAGGTACATTGAGTCCAATGGAGGTTGCTCTACATCAGAGTGAGCCAAAGTGGATATTTTATCTTGAGAAAGAGAGGCTAAATTACTATTTCTGAAGACTTCTTAAACAAAGCATATCAGCTTGAAACGTGAAACAGGGTATAATACAGGAGGGGAAAAAATATCAAATGAGTAGGAGTAGCTCCTGACAAAGTTATGTATAAGGGGGGTTATTAAAATATATGGATTGCAAAGGTCTTCAGAATGACCCCCCTCCTAGGGGAGTGCCAGCTATAGGCGATGTGGGGGAAAGGAATGGAGGTATGACCCGTAGACAACAAGTGCCGGTGGGAAAGGGAGGAGAGGGGCCCAACAGAAGTAGATAAATTGTCGCATTAACAGCTTACACACAGGAAGTATAACCAACTAGGATTATAAATGTCATAATGTAGTGTGAAAAATCTGGACAAACAGGCATTCTGAAAAATACAGATATAGAGATAGAGTTCACCATTTCCTGGGAGAGTGCAAATGAAAACTGTCTGAGAAATGCTTCAGGTTATCTCCACTGATAAGGAGCAAATAGAAGAATAGGAGGATTAATATATATTTAACAAACAGATTAACTCAGCAGAATTAAGCAGAATAGGGAACTAACTCAGATTATAAACTTAACTTGCAAATCAGTTTGTATAACCTCAGCCATACACAACATAATGAGGGTATTTATAATTCTTTATCCGATTCCAGTCACCAGGAGGCTAAAATAGGGAGCAGTGAGCTGTGGTCTCTTTGCTCGAGGCGAATCCTCTCGGCGTAGCTTATCATGAAGATCATGTAGGGCACTACAAGTCAAGTAATAGTCACAGTTTAAAGCTCGGGTCATGGAGCTCACATGAAGGTCGTCCTGCAGCTCAGGTAGGTGAAATAGTTTTTTTTCTATGTTGCTTATCGTGCAGAGGATAACCTGGTGGGGACATGACGAGAGTGCTGCCACACTGCATCTCAGCTAAGGACTTGGATCTCCCTCCTCTGTCGTCCGGCGCAGCTCTCAAGGCGCCATTGGCCTCCTCTATGGGAAAACGAGGGAATGTAGCTCTCAGATATAGAGGGCGAGGTGAGTCATTTTCAGTGCTTTTGCGTATGCCTATTTTTACTCCGGCCCCCGCTCCGACCGGCCGCTCCGGAGCAGGAGTCAGATGCATCATGGCACGTGGACAATAGGGCTCTTTATCCGCACTTGGAAGATAAGAAGCTAGTGCTGGCGGTGCTGTGAAGTTTGCTTCCATCGGCTCCAGAGGACCATGCTGCGCCATAGCAGCTTTCACAGTGTGCGACAGATGGGCAAATGCGCTATCCATTTTATATTCAAATTCCTGTAAACAGGCAAGAAGGGCTTTTGTAAAACTGCAGGTACAGGGTCTAATAGCAGAAGTGTATCTTTGTATAAGTGTTATGCTGAAGAACCGGATAGATGTTCCGTGAGGTTGCGGCCTTCACTGCTTTGCTGTATCAATGTTCCTGAATACTCGTCTCTGCAGCAAAGTAGTTTCCTCTGCCTCCTTAATGTTCTTATATGATGGCAGGAGAGTTTTAGGTGCAAATAAGATCTTAAATTATAACTTTAATCCCCATATTAATGTTTTTAGCAGAGAGCTCCTCTCTAACACGTCTGCTCTTATCCAGTGTTGGCTCCGCCCCCCCTTAGGGTTTATTTTTATTTCACAGCTACGTTTGTTTTATTTTAACTAGGCAAACTAGTTAGTAAATAGTTATTAACTATTTACTAACTACCTAGCTAAAATAAATACAAATGTACCTGTAAAATAAAACCTAATCCGTCTTACACTAACACCTAACATTACACTACAATTAAATCAATTACATTAATTAAATACAATTAACTAAATTACAAAATAAATAAAAAATAAACACTTAATTACACAAAATAAAAAAGAAATGATCAAATATTTAAACAAATTACACCTAATCTAATAACCCTATCAAAATAACCCCCCCCCCCCAATAAAAAAAAACCCTAGCCTAAACTTAACTCCCAATACCCCTTAAAAGGGCCCTTTGCGGGGCATTGCCCCAAAGAAATCAAACAACCCCCCAACAGTAAAACCCACCACCTGCACAACCAAACCCCCCAAATAAAATCCTTTCTAAAAAACCTAAGTTCCCCATTGCCCTGAAAAGGGCATTTGGATGGGCATTGCCCTTAAAAGGGCATTTAGCTCTTTTCCATTACCCAAACCCTAATCTAAAAATAAAACCCACCCAATAAACCCTTAAAAAACCTAACACTAACCCCCAAAGATCCATTAGGGCTATTAGATTAGGTGTAATTAGTTTAAATATTTGATAATTTCTTTTTTATTTTGTGTAATTTAGTGTATTTAATTAATGTAATTTATGTAATTGTAGTGTAAGGTTAGGTTTTAGTGTAAGGCAGGTTAGGTTTTATTTTACAGGTACATTTGTATTTATTTTAGCTTGGTAGTTAGTAAATAGTTAATAACTATTTACTAACTATTCTACCTAGTTAAAATAAATACAAACTTAGCTGTGAAATAAAAATAAAACCTAAGATAGCTATAATGTAACTATTGTAGCTAGCTTAGGGTTTATTTTATAGGTAAGTATTTTGTTTTAAATAGGAATTATTTAGTTATTAATAGTAAGTTTTATTTAGATTTATTTTAATTTAATTAAAGTTAGTGGGTGTTAGGGTTAGACTTAGGGTTAGGTTTAGGGGTTAATAACTTTAGTATAGTGGCAGCGATTTTGGGGGAAGCAGATTAGGGGTTAATAACAGTAATGTAGGTTGCGGCGATGTTAGAGACAGCAGATTAGGGGTTAATAATATTTAACTAGTGTTTGCGATGCGGGAGTGCAGCGGTTTAGGGGTTAATATGTTTATTCTAGCGGCGGCGATGTCGGGAGCGGCAGATTAGGGGTTAATAATTTTATTTTACTGTTTGCGATGCGGGAGGGCCTTGGTTTAGGGGTTAATAGGTAGCTTATGGGTGTTAGTGTACTTTTTAGCACTTTAGTTATGAGTTTTATGTTACGGCGTTGTAGCATAAAACCCAAAACTACTGACTTTCAGTTTACGGTATGGATCTTGACTGTTTAGGCTGTACCGCTCACTTTTTGGCCTCCCAGGCAGACTCGTAATACCGGTGCAAAGGAAGTCCCATTGAAAAAGGACTTTTTGAAAGCTGCCGTAGTTACGTTGCGTTACGGCCAAAAAAGTGTGCGGTGCACCTAAACCTGCAAGAATCGTAATACCAGCGGTAGTGAAAAAGAGCCATAATGCTGCTTTTCCACTCATACCGCAAAACTCGCAATCTAGCCGTATCTTAGCTAAAATCACTCACCAAACAATGCTTCCTTCAAATAGTTATATTATATAATTGACTGATACCTGTAGCTTTTTTTTGTGATGTAAGACAAAAAAGATCAGTGTTTGTCTTTTAAGGTTTCTAGAGAAGGTTTAAAGGAACATGATACCCAAATGTTGAGACACTTGAAAGTAATGTAGCATAGCTACAAAAAGTCAGACTTGAAAATATCACCTGAACATCTCTATGTTGAAGGAAGATATTTTATCAAATGTTCCTAAGTATTCACACACCACTGTAAAGAGACTTTAAGCAGCCAATCAGGATGCTAGTTCCAAGACTTGCAATTCAGTTTAAGAAAGTTTACTATGAAATCTCACATAATTTTAGTGAAATCTCATGAAATCAAAGTAACGCATGACCTCAGCACTGCTAATGCTGATTGGCTATTGTTTTTTTGTTTGTTTGTTTGTTTGTTTTTTCAACTTGCAGCTGGACAGCAGCTGAAGTATAACTGTTCACAGAGCACTTACTCTGGTGAGCTGAAGAAATTTAAATTAAACTTTAATGGACTGATTGGAGAAATACATTTTAAACAGCTTTCCAATTTACTTCTATTATCAAATTTGCTTAGTTCTTTCTCGTTTTTGCGTGGTTTCTCTTACATGCTGGCAAGATTTTGAATATCAGACCCTTAAAGAGTAATACTAGGTGAGCTCAGGAATGTGCACATATCTTCTTTAGCCATTGGGCAGCAGAGCTTGTAAGAATGGTTAAAGGTATGCTATACATAGTTGTAACCATTGTTGCAAACTAATGTTAAAGGCATGTGCACACTCCTAAGCTCCTATCAGCCTACCTAGGATGACTCTTCAATTACGGATAGGTACTCACCGTTCCTGAAGTCCGGCAGAGAAGGTCTTTTTCCAGGCGACTCCATCATCTTCTATCTTCATCCGGAACTAAGGCGACGCAGAGCGGAGATGCAGCACGGAGCGGAGGTGCGGAGCTGTCATCCCCAATGCATGGATCCTCAGCGGCAGTCCTCAACAGCGGCGGTCCTCGGCAGCGTGGAGGCTCCTCTCTATCCGATGTCCGTTGTACACTGAAGATTGAATGCAAGGTATTTGGGGGTTCCTCTCATTTCTATTGGCTGAAATTTTGAAATCAGTCAATAGGATAAGAGCTACTGAACTCCTATTGGCTGTTCAAATCAGCCAATAAGATTTCAGTAGCTCTCATCCTATTGGCTGATTTCAAAATTTCAGCCAATAGGAAAGCAAGGTACCCTAATAAATATGGGGTACCTTGCATTCAATCTTCAGTGTGCGACGGACGATCCCATAAAGAGGAGTCTCCACACAGCCGAGGACCACAGCAACCGAGGACCACCACCGAAGGCTGTCGTTGTTGAGGACCTCCACTGAGGATCTGTGCATCGGGGAAGCCAGCTCCGCACCTCCGCTCCACGCCGCCTTCGCTCTGGATGAAGATATAAGACCTCCTCTGCCAGACTTCAGGAACGGTGAGTACCTATTTCGGTCTTAGTTTTAGGATTTTTTTTTTTTAAGATTAGGGATTTAATGGGCTTGTAAAAGAGTTGAATGCCCTTTTAAGGGCAATGCCTGAACAAATGCCCCTTTAGGGGCAATGGGTGGTTTAGGTTTTTTAGTGTTATTTTTTATTTTATTTTGGGGGGTTTGGTGGGTGGGGAGTTTTTACTGTCAGGGGGGATTTAGTACTTTTTAAGTGAAAAAGAGCTGTTAACTTAGGGCAATGCCCCTACATAAGGCCATTTTAAGGGCTATTGGTAGTTTAGATTAGGGGGTGTTTTATTTTGTGGGGGCTTTTTTATTTTCATAGGGATTTGGTATAATTTTTTTTTAATTTAATTTTTTATATTTTTTGTTCTGTAATGTTACACTTTTTCATATTTTTTTATTTAATGTTAGGATTTTTTATTTTAATTGTAATTTAGTAGTAATTGGGATTAATTTAGGGGGTGTTAGGTTAGGGGGCTTAGTAATTAAATTAGTTATTTGCATTGTGGGGGTTTGGCGGTATAAGGGTTAATATATTAATTAGGTTTATTGTGATGTGGGGGTTTGGCGGTTTAGGGGTTAATAGGTTAATTAGGTTTCTTGGGATGTGGGGAGTTGGCGGTTTAAGAGTTTATAGATTAAATAGGTTTATTGCGATGAGAGGCTAATATTTTAATTATGTTATTTGCTGATTAGGGGTTAATTACTTTATTGTTTTGCAATGTGGGGGTTGGCGGTTTAGGTGTTTGTTAATACGTTGTGTGGGGGGTTAATTTTTTTTTGTTTTACTTTGTGCAGACGGTTACCTGTTTGTTTGTTTTTATTTCTTATGGGCGGTTACGTGTTTTTTAGTTATTTTGTGCGGTTGTATGTTTTTTTTTTTTTAAGGCTTCGGGTTTGCCTACGCTGCATCCAGGTGGATTCTGGAAATGGCAGGGTGGCGACGGATACATTACAAACGCGATTATAGTATAGATAAGGTTTATAATATACCAAAACTTTGGGGATGACTGATATCTCAAAACTACTTGATTTTGTCCTGAGTCCCGTTTCTCTTATCTTATAGTATTTAAACTAAATGTGAATTATTTCACTATGTCTGAGAAGATACGAAAGAATCATGAACAACTTGAAAAGGGTGTTGTTATATGTTTCTCCTTCAATCGACTTTTTACTTTTTATATGAAATTAGTTTTGCTAATGAATGCATCATGTTATTTATTCAACATTTCAAATATTTATTTAACATATGATTTTAAAATACATTATAATTACAATTGCATACTTTATACATTGTACAGACACATTTTTTTACAAAATCAGTCTGTACAAAAAAATAGTTAAAAAGTTTTTTTATTGAACACAATTGTACAAATTACAGACACATTATGTGCTTGTGTTTATTATGTATCTTTTTACTGTATAAGGCACACACATATAGCCATAGTGCAACTTTGGCTTTGCTGAATTTGCATATTTCAGACTTAAGACTTGAGCTGGGTAGTCCAACCTAAGGCCCAGTGGCCACATAACTTTTTTTATCCACATAATATTGGTAAGTGAATCATAGAGAAATTATCAGCTCATTCACCAGACCTGTATGACACCATAAGCTTATGTCCAGGCTATGGCATTGTAACCTTACAGTGAACGTTGTTATTTAACACTACTGCTCCACCATTCCCTAATTGTAATGAACAGAGTGCCGAACAACATGACTCATCAATGCAACAGATTGTGACAATTGCGACTATATTACTCATCTCCTTTCCTATGTCATTATTCTTGTTATCTCTAGGGCAGTGATGGCTAACCTTGGCACCCTTGATGTTTCAGAACTACATTTCCCATGATGCTCAACTAGACTGCAGAGTGCCTAAGTGTGATGGGAAATGTAGTTCCAAAATATCTGGAGTGCCAAGGTTAGCCATCATTGCTTTACGGCACTGGTTTTCAAACCTGGTCTCAGGTCTCCCTAACAGGCCACATTTTGAGGATATCTGAACTGAAGCACAGGTGAAATAATCAGTTGATTAGTAAACATGGTTATTTTACCTGCTCTCACCCAAGGTTATCCTGAAAACCTGACCTGTTAGAGAGGCCTGGTGACAGGTTTGAAAAACAGGGCTCTAGGGGAATCTGTTATGTAAATGTTTGGAAGAATGTATATGTAGTTTATGGCACCTGCTAAATAACATGATGTCCCTTCCTAAAGCTTTTAGAAATTTGTTGAAGCAGGTATTTTTTTAATTAATACCATTTCCAAAATGTGTTCATGGGTCCTGCAAGTGAAATAGAAATTCCAATGTGGCCCCTTATTCCAAATGTTTTGACACCCCTGTTCTAGAATGGTGTAAACTCAACATTTTGTTTTCTATACAGCTGTGTTTGCAGCAATGTTATGCTTGTTAACAATATGGGGCATATTTATCAAGCTCCGTATGGAGCTTGATGCCCCGTGTCTCTGGCGAGCCTGCAGGCTCGCCAGAAACAGCAGTTATGAACCAGCGGTCAC
Source organism: Bombina bombina (assembly GCF_027579735.1). NCBI lineage: Eukaryota > Metazoa > Chordata > Amphibia > Anura > Bombinatoridae > Bombina > Bombina bombina. The sequence continues at coordinate 325,521,345 of NC_069503.1, forward strand.
AAAGACCGCTGCTCCATAACCTGTCCGCCTGCTCTGAGCAGGCCGACAGACATCGGGTTGATTAACACCCCCTGCTGGCGGTCCATTGGCTGTGAGTCTGCAGGTGGCGGCGTTGCACCAGCAGCTCTTGTGAGCTGCTGGTGCAATGCTGAATATGACGAGCGTATTGCTCGCCGTATTCAGCGAGGTCTGGCGGACCTGATCCGCACTGTCGGATCAGGTCCGCCAGACTTTCATAAATAGAGGCCTATGTGTGTAAAAATGTCCTTCCCAATGCTTTTTATAGGTGATCTCTGAAGCAGTAAAGCTAAGGTGGTTGTAGTGTTTTGATAAACCGTACTAACCCATTGCTTTCCCCTTGAACCCCTTAGAATGTAAGCCTATGGGCCCAGCTGTTTACAGATCGCTTCATAAGAGCCGACTTCAACAGTGAAACTCTCGGCAGGGCCCTCTACCCACTTGACCCCTACAAAAGCTATCTTGTACACTGACTATGTTTACAGCGCTGCGGAATCTGTTGGCGCTCTACAAATACCTGATAATAATAATAATAACCATAATATACACATTATAGAACATTATTTTTGTCACCATCGTTACAACTGCTGCAAAAACCCAATTTTTTGAGTGTTACAAATATCACAGTGATTTCTGTTTATTTTATTGGACATTGAATATCTGTGAAAAAAATATTCCTTATTATCAGATGACAAAAAGAAACATGATATGCCGTTCTGACTTATTTATTTTGTAAGAGATTATAACTACACATGTATGTGCCAGAAAACTGGAGAAAGAGAATGATAGAAAGAAAGAAAGAAAGAAAGAAAGAAAGAAAGAAAGAAAGAAAGAAAGAAAGAAGGAAAGAAAGAAAGAAAGAAAGAAAGGAGGTCTGGATTCCATTCAATGCCGATCAACTTATGAGGACCCTTTACGCTAATGCTGTTTTAAAGGAATTTGTAAATGAGTATAATTTGACAATGCTAATCCAATCCATCTGACGTCTGTCAGTTTGTTTATAGATTTAAACTTTTTAATTCTATACATTAACATTGTTGAAAAGTCATGTTTTGATTATTTCAAGGGCTATTTTAGTTTTAATGTTCTTGTGCATTATCAGTTTATAAAAACATCAAGGGGCCGATTTATCATGTTTGGGTGGACATGATCCGCTGTCGACATGATCCTGACATTGATAAATGCTGACAGCATACGCTGTCGACATTTAACATTGCACAAGCATTTTGTGTGAAATGCTTGTGCAATACCTTCCCCTGCACATTCCGGCCAATAGGTCGCTAGCAGGGGGTGTCAATAATCTCGATCATATCCGATCTGGATCATTGCTATCCACCACCTCAGAGGTGGCAACCAAGTTCAGAAGCAGCGGTCTTAAGACCACTGCTTCTTAACATATTTCCGGCGAGCCTGAAGGCTCACGCGGAAAAAGCAGCATTTGCAGCATCATAAATCAGTCCCATAGGGCGAGATTGCAAGTCTAGCACCAGAACTCAAGTAGTATGGAGTACCCCTTGCAATGGCATTACAAGTCCATGCTTAATATTTATTCATATAGGATAATGCAGGTGTATAAGTTGCCACAAAAATTAGATTTTCATGAAGGCCAGCACTAATATACATGTCGGATAATGCTAAAACACATTGCTAATGGAGAGCACAAACTACACTCAAGTAGTTTAATTTTTGGTTCTTTGCTGTACACCTTCTTGGCCAGATTACAAGTGGTGCGCTAATGATAGTGTGAGCGTGATAACCAAAATCACTTGACCTTGTTGCCATTATCACTCAACTTTGATTTTACAAGTCCATGGTAAATTGCATTAACCAAATAAATGTTGACACTGCCATCTTCTCTCAAGTGCAGCTTTCACTAAATATTCTAGCGCAGTTTAAGTTTTGCTTGAGTGCTAACTATAACTTTCAACTTGCAATACCAGTGCAAATTAGCGGTTTTGTGAAATCCTTTAAAGTGTAGGCTGCACTTGACCGTGTTACCATTAGCACACAACTTTGTTATCACATATCCATGGTAAAGCATGTTAACCAACTTCACTCAAGTGCAGCCAACACCTTTAATGGATTTTACAACACTGCTAGTTTGTACTGGTATTACAAGTTGAAAGTTATAGTTTGCTCTCAAGCAAAAGCTGAAACTACGCTAGAAAAGTTAGTGTGGCTTCAGACCTGAAGTAAAATGTAAGGATTAAAAACAAGTTGCACAAAACACATCAAAAACATATTAAAATAAACTAATACCCACATATATACAGGGAGTGCAGAATTATTAGGCAAGTTGTATTTTTGAGGATTAATTTTATTATTGAAAAACAACCCAAAAAACTCATTAATATCAAAGCTGAATATTTTTGGAAGTAGTTTTTAGTTTGTTTTTAGTTATAGCTATTTTAGGGGGATATCTGTGTGTGCAGGTGACTATTACTGTGCATAATTATTAGGCAACTTAACAAAAAACTAATATATACCCATTTCAATTATTTATTTTTACCAGTGAAACCAATATAACATCTCAACATTCACAAATATACATTTCTGACATTCAAAAACAAAACAAAAACAAATCAGTGACCAATATAGCCACCTTTCTTTGCAAGGACACTCAAAAGCCTGCCATCCATGGATTCTGTCAGTGTTTTGATCTGTTCACCATCAACATTGCGTGCAGCAGCAACCACAGCCTCCCAGACACTGTTCAGAGAGGTGTACTGTTTTCCCTCCTTGTAAATCTCACATTTGATGATGGACCACAGGTTCTCAATGGGGTTCAGATCAGGTGAACAAGGAGGCCATGTCATTAGATTTTCTTCTTTTATACCCTTTCTTGCCAGCCACGCTGTGGAGTACTTGGACGCGTGTGATGGAGCATTGTCCTGCATGAAAATCATGTTTTTCTTGAAGGATGAAGACTTCTTCCTGTACCACTGCTTGAAGAAGGTGTCTTCCAGAAACTGGCAGTAGGACTGGGAGTTGAGCTTGACTCCATCCTCAACCCGAAAAGGCCCCACAAGCTCATCTTTGATGATACCAGCCCAAACCAGTACTCCACCTCCACCTTGCTGGCTTCTGAGTCGGACTGGAGCTCTCTGCCCTTTACCAATCCAGCCACGGGCCCATCCATCTGGCCCATCAAGACTCACTCTCATTTCATCAGTCCATAAAACCTTAGAAAAATCAGTCTTGAGATATTTCTTGGCCCAGTCTTGACGTTTCAGCTTGGGTGTCTTGTTCAGTGGTGGTCGTCTTTCAGCCTTTCTTACCTTGGCCATGTCTCTGAGTATTGCACACCTTGTGCTTTTGGGCACTCCAGTGATGTTGCAGCTCTGAAATATGGCCAAACTGGTGGCAAGTGGCATATTGGCATCTGCACGCTTGACTTTTCTCAGTTCATGGGCAGTTATTTTGCGCCTTGGTTTTTCCACACGCTTCTTGCGACCCTGTTGACTATTTTGAATGAAACGCTTGATTGTTCGATGATCACGCTTCAGAAGCTTTACAATTTTAAGAGTGCTGCATCCCTCTGCAAGATATCTCACTATTTTTTACTTTTCTGAGCCTGTCAAGTCCTTCTTTTGACCCATTTTGCCAAAGGGAAAGGAAGTTGCCTAATAATTATGCACACCTGATATAGGGTGTTGATGTCATTAGACCACACCCCTTCTCATTACAGAGATGCACATCACCTAATATGCTTAATTGGTAGTAGGCTTTCGAGCCTATGCAGCTTGGAGTAAGACAACATGCATAAAGAGGATGATTTGGTCAAAATACTCATTTGCCTAATAATTCTGCACTCCCTGTACAATTTTTCATAAAAAATATATCATATTATTATTAAAATGTTTTAAAAAGGTTAAAACAGATATGGTATATGGCAAACTGGGAAGGCCTCCAATGTATCTATAAATGTCTAAATATGTGTATTTGTGTATGTATACAGGGAGTGCAGAATTATTAGGCAAATGAGTATTTTGACCACATCATCCTCTTTATGCATGTTGTCTTACTCCAAGCTGTATAGGCTCGAAAGCCTACTACCAATTAAGCATATTAGGTGATGTGCATCTCTGTAATGAGAAGGGGTGTGGTCTAATGACATCAACACCCTATATCAGGTGTGCATAATTATTAGGCAACTTCCTTTCCTTTGGCAAAATGGGTCAAAAGAAGGACTTGACAGGCTCAGAAAAGTCAAAAATAGTGAGATATCTTGCAGAGGGATGCAGCACTCTTAAAATTGCAAAGCTTCTGAAACGTGATCATCGAACAATCAAGCGTTTGATTCAAAATAGTCAACAGGGTCGCAAGAAGCGTGTGGAAAAACCAAAGCGCAAAATAACTGCCCATGAACTGAGAAAAGTCAAGCGTGCAGCTGCCAAGATGCCACTTGCCACCATTTTGGCCATTTTTCAGAGCTGCAACATCACTGGAGTGCCCAAAAGCACAAGGTGTGCAATACTCAGAGACATGGCCAAGGTAAGAAAGGCTGAAAGACGACCACCACTGAACAAGTCACACAAGCTGAAATGTCAAGACTGGGCCAAGAAATATCTCAAGACTGATTTTTCTAAGGTTTTATGGACTGATGAAATGAGAGTGAGTCTTGATGGGCCAGATGGATGGGCCCGTGGCTGGATTGGTAAAGGGCAGAGAGCTCCAGTCCGACTCAGACGCCAGCAAGGTGTAGGTGGAGTACTGGTTTGGGCTGGTATCATCAAAGATGAGCTTGTGGGGCCTTTTCGGGTTGAGGATGGAGTCAAGCTCAACTCCCAGTCCTACTGCCAGTTTCTGGAAGACACCTTCTTCAAGCAGTGGTACAGGAAGAAGTCTGCATCCTTCAAGAAATACATGATTTTCATGCAGGACAATGCTCCATCACACGCGTCCAAGTACTCCACAGCGTGGCTGGCAAGAAAGGGTATAAAAGAAGAAAATCTAATGACATGGCCTCCTTGTTCACCTGATCTGAACCCCATTGAGAACCTGTGGTCCATCATCAAATGTGAGATTTACAAGGAGGGAAAACAGTACACCTCTCTGAACAGTGTCTGGGAGGCTGTGGTTGCTGCTGCACGCAATGTTGATGGTGAACAGATCAAAACACTGACAGAATCCATGGATGGCAGGCTTTTGAGTGTCCTTGCAAAGAAAGGTGGCTATATTGGTCACTGATTTGTTTTTGTTTTGTTTTTGAATGTCAGAAATGTATATTTGTGAATGTTGAGATGTTATATTGGTTTCACTGGTAAAAATAAATAATTGAAATGGGTATATATTTGTTTTTTGTTAAGTTGCCTAATAATTATGCACAGTAATAGTCACCTGCACACACAGATATCCCCCTAAAATAGCTATAACTAAAAACAAACTAAAAACTACTTCCAAAACTATTCAGCTTTGATATTAATGAGTTTTTTGGGTTCATTGAGAACATGGTTGTTGTTCAATAATAACATTAATCCTCAAAAATACAACTTGCCTAATAATTCTGCACTCCCTGTATATGTCTATATGCTGTATTTGTATACATGTGTATTTATGTAACATTGTAGATGAGGTTGAAAGAAGACATAAGTCCATTAAGTTAAACCTATACAGATCCTACCTGATTAAAAATAAAAGCTCCAATTGAGCATAATTTAATCCCATTGAAAAGGTGACACATTTTAACACATGCAATGCCTAAATTCTGTTTCTATATATAAATATATTTATATAAAGTAATCATATCAACCCTCAAGCTTTTTTTTCCTAGAGAAAACAGACCCAGGTTTGCTAACCCCTCTTAATAATTTAAATTATCCAATCCTCTTATTAGTTTTGTGGCCCTTCTCTGAACTTTGTCTAACTTTGCAATGTCTTTTTTTGAGATTGGTCCCCAGAACTGCACTCCATACTAAAGTTGAAGTCTTACAAGGGATTTACATAGTGACAGAATTATGCTTCCCTCCCTTGCATCAATGCCTCTGTTAATACATCCCTGCAGTGTGCCCCATTTTTATCTTAGCTTATTATCTATAAGTATGCCCAAATCCCTTTTCTCCTCTGTTTTTCTAAGTCTAGTTCAATTTAAATAATAAGTTGCCTGCTTATATTTACTTCCAAAATGTAGAACATTTTCCAATATTAAATCTCCTTTTCCATTTACCAGCCCATTCTTACAATATTTGTAAATCCCCTTACAAAGTAATTTCATCCTGCACTGACCGAATGACCTTACACAACTTTGTACCATCTGCAAAAATAGAGATGTTACTATCTAACCCTTGTTCTAAGTCATTTATAAAAATATTAAAAAGAACTGGGCCCAGTACTGATCCCTGGGTGACAACTTATTACCTTTGTCCAATCTGAGTATGATCCATTTACTATTACTCATTGCTCCTTGTCTTTTATCCAGTTATTTATTGATGAGCTATAAATATGTATGCGCACATATACATTCAGAAATACACACATATACATATATAGAGACAAATATATACACTTTGGAGCCCTTTCCAGTCAAATACTGTGAAACATACAATATAATATGTATTCATTTTCAATGTGTTTTAATGTGTTTTTAATGGAAATACTTGAAATTCCTATGTTCTTCACATAGGAAAAAATATTTTTATTTTTAAATAGATATTTCTTTATATATCTGTATATACAAAATAGCTGTCTCTATTTATGTCTGTATATGTATGTGTATATATATATATATATATATATATATATATTTAAAAATAAAAAATAAATTATGTGAAGAACATAGGAATTTAAAGTATTTTAAACCAAACTCCCTTTGGGTTTAGCACAGTTGGTCTAATGCGGTTTCCAGTTAGCAAGTGAGTGATAACTGTTAGGATTTTTTTACAGCGTGCCTCATCGAAGTCTATGGGGGGGGGGGGGATTTAGCATGGTCAATTTATCTGAAATCCTGAAGTTAGCACACATCAGTCTATCACTCCCATGCTAATTTTTTACTTTCAACTTGTAATAAAATTACTAAACCAGCCACAATAAATTTTAACTTTGAGCGCACAAGCCAAAAAGTAATTTAACACACCACTTGTAATCTGTCCCTCTGTGTTTTTGAATACACAACACAAAACAATAACAGCAATTTTTTTTAAAGTGTTAAAAGGAACAGGGGTATTTTGGACTGTCACAAGTGCAACATTTAACTGATGACTTATAATGCAATGAACAAGCTATTACCTTTCCCACTGTAATTATTGGATGGGCGCAAACTGGTTTGGTTAAAAATTTAAGCCAACTATTTTTAATACCTGACTGTAGGTTATTGGTTGAGTGAGGTTGAGCTCTAAATTTCATGCCATGCATTATCAGTTGCAAGTGACTTGTCATGTAGCCCATCATTTTTTAAAAAAAACCTATAATACTTGTACACATATTAACTACAATCATTTAAATGTTCGTTTATGTATTTGGAGGCTTAAAAATGTCAGTCATCATCAATATTAAATTAATTCTCTGCCATGTCTCAATTTATTTTAGATCCATATAATTCACTTTTGTGAAGACCTATTAAAAACTCATATGATACCCCTGTTTCTTGTATTGATTTTTTTAAATTTACTTTTGCAGTTAGCCAATTAGGGAACAAGAAGAGAAAAAAAAATGAAATAACTTGTGTTTTTCCCCAATTTGATTTGATTCCCTGATTTATTGGAATAGCTTGAAATTGATCATTTAAAAAAAAAAAAAAAAAAAAAAAAACACCCAAACCGCTTTCCAATATTCTTCTGTGAGTTCTCTGCAAGACTGGAATCCAGGCATAAGATTGTTCCTAATGCAGATTTTTTTATGGCAACAACATTATCAGGAAAATGCTAAAGAGTTATTTACAGAGCTAAATAGTTTATTTGTTTTATAGAGATTCATTTTACCACTGTTCTTTCTTTTTCAACAAATGACCAAAGTTAGTTGTTTTTAAGTAGAGTCCAGTGCAAGCTAAAGCAAGAATTATTGCTTAGTTATCAGCCTCAGCAGTATTGGAATGTTCCAAATTAGTTCCGTTTTCATTATAGTAACCAATGCACCATTAACAAATTAATGTGACATTTAATGCAAATCTTCTTTAAGAAAAATAACAGGGTTTTAGCTGAGAGCATACAAAATGTTTTTTGTTTTTTTCCCTAGAGTCTTCATGTTTGTATTTAAGTCTTGCAATACGGCATTTCTTTCCTGAGCAACAAACACATTGATAGTTTTTTGGAATCACAAGTGTGCATGTTCAGAGCTTTGATCACTGTCATGGCTATCATCATTGGCTAGAGAATCAGCTGTGTGTTGGAGGGTTGTTGCTCCAATTCCAGAGAGCTCTGACGGAAGAAGAGTTCCTTTTTTCACATTTACCAATTCCTTTTCTCGTGCCGCTGCTCCTTGCTGACCCCCTTTTACACGCTTCCATTTCATTCTTCGATTTTGGAACCAAACTTTGACCTTTAAAATAAAAAGAAAAAAATACTTATATATATATAATAAAAAGAGTGGATAATAACAGGATAATGTATTAATGTCAAAAAAGATATTTATAAATTATAAGTAGAAACTTAGGGGTGGATTTATTAAAGGTCGAGCGGACCTCGCTTAATGCCGACAGCATATGCTAATGCTTTTGCAATGCTGCCCCCTGCTCACCTGCGGCCAATTTGCAGCTAGCAGGGGGTGTCAATCATCCTGATCGGATCAGGATGATTTCAGTCCGCCACCTAAAAGGTGGCAGAGAAGTTAAGGAGCAGCCGTCTTACGACCGCTGCTTCTTACCTTCCGTTTCAGGTGAGCCTGAAACAATGGGCGTAGAAAGCAGCATCCGCTGCTTAATAAATCTACACCATTAGTCTGCACATATACCTTGTATAAAATTGCATCTGAGGCTCTCTTGGGCATATAGCTGACATAGCGGAATCTTTGGCTCCATGTATCTGACTCGAGGTTTTAATAAACCCTAACTAGTGATATACAGCATATGCATATCATTTAATAATATGGGTTAGTTCCAAGCAGTAGTAACAAGATGTTGAACACCATCTGACCACTGCCACAGAAAATATAAATCATATCTGTCATGGCTGCAATTCCAGTTGCTTCTGATTTTTTAATGGCTGTTACCATTTGCGATTTGTGTATTTCATCATTCAATGAAACAACTTCATGAATTGATTGGTTAACTATCTGTGTCATCTGTTATACATCATTCCACATATTTTGTGGTATTAAAATTACATTAACCACTAAATACATTTTATAAACATAGTATAGAGGTTCTTCTCTGCCTCTCTCTGGTCATGGGTGCTGCCATGCTGTAATCTGGCTTTCACTGTATCCCAGTGCTAATGTGTTTGCACATGCGCAGTAACTCTCCTTCAGATACCTGCAGTGTAACATAGGTTCCACAATGGAAGCCCAGGTAATTAGAGGGAGGTGCATGAAGTGTGTTAAGTGTCTAATGTCTCTTTAAAGCTTCATTGTGCTACATCTAAGTGTTGTATATTATTGTATGATATTACCTGGGTGCACTACTGTTATTGATCCTTGTCTGCACTTGACCTGCTTTTGCATGACTATTCTTGTCTAAACTTTCACCACCAGTTTGACCTGTCTCTGTCTGCTGTTGCAGATTGATTATTTGTAATTTGACCCAATCCTGAACTGAGCTTCTCTTTGCTTAACCCTTTTGCTTGTCATCTTTTATGGACTGTCTCCTATGTAAGAACATGGCCTGGTTGACAAATTTCTTGAACTTTTCAGCCTGGTATGTTAAACATTAGAACATCATTATTTCTCCCTACCAACTATACCCTATTTTAGGAAGTGTGTCCAGGACTCTTAATCTGTCTATACTATGCTTAAAGGGATACTAAACCCAAAATGTTTATTTCATGATTTAGATAGAGCAGCAATTTAAAAAAAAAATGTGAATCAGATTACATATCTGCAAAAGGAGGTACCCTGTGCCCACAGTCTGTGAGATGTTCTGACCCCCTATTACTGTATATAGTGACACTGTTTAACCCACCAGTACTGTATATAGTGAGTCAGTGACATAGTCTGTAATCTGCCGGTGAGATGGCTGGCCTGACCCTACCCGCCCCAGTACTTTATAAAGTGACCACAGTAGTCTTTGACATGGTACAGCCCCCCCGTACTGTATATAGTGGTACTGTATAGACTGACACTGTTTACCCCCCGCCCCCCCCATGCTGTAGTAACAAGGTTTGTAATTTGCTGGTTCCACAAACATACACACATACATGCATAAATACACACAGTCACATACATACACACACACACACATAAACACCAATGGGTAAAACAGAAACACTAACCCCTGTAGTTAGAGACACTAGTGAAGCATCATGTCACACTCACATGATATCAGTGCAGGCAGTGGCAGGTCAACGTTTTTTAAAATTCCAACCGCTGCACCCCCTGTAGTTTTGCCCCTGTTCTGGATCAAAGATTCTCCTATGCTTTACATTCCTTGAAGGCGGCCTTCAAGGTCTAAGAAATTAGCATATGAACCTCCTGGGTTTAACTTTCAACTAAGAATACCAAGAGAACAAAGCAAAAATTGGTGATTAAAGTAAATTGGAAAGTTGTTTAAAATGACATGCCCTATTTGAATCATGAAATATTTTTTTATACTTGACTGCCCCTTTAACTCCTTTGTTCACTGTGGAAGGAAAATGCTCATTTACATGTGTGAGACAAACCTATTGAAATCTGAATCCATCCTAATCACTGCTAAATCATCTGAACGCCATTCGTATTTTAGCATGATGGGCACACTGAGCATAATTGCTCAATCCCTTTTATTGCTATTCTTACTTTTAATATTGTTTTTTTTTACAATATATCAATTCATTGATTGTAAATGCATGTGATGTTAAAACAATATGGAGAATACAGGTTTCTATGACATTTATATGATATCTTCCTATTCTAGATTTTAACGGTACTATAAAGTAAGTGTATAGCATGAGCTAGCTCCCTTGCAACATGCTATAGTCATAGATGTTCACAGAATGAGGTTACTCTGCAGCATTTAACTTTAACTTTCATGCAGATTCCATTAGCTGTATAAGATATTACTTCCTCAGCACATTTACATAGGTACAGTATATGAACTTATAAATGTGTAAATGTGTGCCCTGTCCCCTGTAAATGACCTGTACAATAGTGATAAATAGAGCTTTAATTAATTAATACTATGGGGGGTAGTTATCAACGTGTCTACTTTACCTGCCTTCGCCGGCCCAATTCGCCCGCCTAAGCTCGCCTCACATCGCCGCCGCGGACCTGCAAAAATTTGCCTAAGTTATCAAAAAAGCTGTCAAAAAGCCACGCACCAAGTACGGGGCGATGAGCAGCGGACTGTGATAGTTATCACTCATCCGATCTCGCTGCTCTTCGGCTTTTTTACAGCTTTCTTGCTAGCCTGTCACTAAGCACCCACACTAAACTACACTGTTCTACCCCCTATACCGGCGCCCCCGGAGCCCCCCCAACTCAATAAAGTTAGTAACCCCTAAACCGCCGCTCCTAGACCCCGCCGCAACTCTTATAAACGTATTAACCCCTAAACCGCCGCTCCCGGACACCGCCGCAACATACATTATACCTAGTAACCCCTATCCTGCCCCCCTATACCGTCGCCCTCTATAATAAAGTTATTAACCCCTATCCTGCTGATCCCGGACCTCGCCGCAACTAAATAAATACTTTAACCCCTAAACCGCCGCTCCCTGACCCCGCCGCAACTATAATATATGTATTAACCCCTAACCCGCCGCTCCAGACCCTGCTGCAACCTATATTAAATTTATTAACCCCTATCCTGCCCCCCTACACCGTCGCCACCTATAATACATTTATTAACCCCTATCCTGCTCCCCACTACACCGCCGCCACTGTAATAAAATTATTAACCCCTAAACCTAAGTCTAACACTAACCCTAACACCCCCTAACTTAAATATTAATTAAATAAATCTAAATAATATTTCTATTATGAACTAAATTAATCCTATTTAAAACTAAATACTTACCTTTAAAATAAACCCTAATATAGCTACAATATAAATAATAATTATATTGTAGCTATCTTAGGATTTATTTTTATTTTACAGGTAACTTTCAATTTATTTTAACTAGGTACAATAGCTATTAAATAGTTATTAACTATTTAATAGCTTACCTAGCTAAAATAAAGAGAAATTAACCTGTAAAATAAAAACTAACCTAAGTTACAATTACACCTAACACTACACTATATTTTAATAAATTATTCCTATTTAAAACTAAATACTTACCTGTAAAATAAACCCTAAGATAGCTACAATGTAATTAATAATTACATTGTAGCTATTTTAGGAATTATATTTATTTTACAGGTAAGTTTGTATTTCTTTTAGCTAGTTAGAATAGTTATTAAATAGTTATTAACTATTTAATAACTACCTAGCTAAAATAAATACAAAATTACCTGTAAAATAAATCCTAACCTAAGTTACAATTAAACCTAACACTACACTATCATTAAATGAATTAAATAAATTAACTACAAATAACTACAATTAAATACAATTACATAAACTAACTAAAGTACAAAAAATAAAAAAAGCTAAGTTACAAAAAACAAAAAAAATAAGTTACAAACATTTTAAAAATATTACAACAATTTTAAGCTACTTACACCTAATCTAAGCCCCCTAATAAAATAACAAAGCCCCCCAAAATAAAAAAATGCCCTACCCTATTCTAAATTAAAAAAGCTCTTTTACCTTACCAGCCCTTAAAAGGGCCTTTCGTGGGGCATGCCCCAAAGAATTCAGCTTTTTTCCCTGTAAAAGAAAAATACAACCCCCCCAACATTAAAACCCACCACCCACATACCCCTAATCTAACCCAAACCCCCCTTAAAATAACCTAACACTAATCCCCTGAAGATCATCCTACCTTGAGTCGTCTTCACTCAGCCGAGCAGCGATGGAACCGAAGAGGAGATCCGGAGCGGCAGAAGTTATCCTCCAAGGGGCGCTGAAGAAATCTTCCATCCGATGAAGTGATCCTCCAGTTGGCGCTGAAGAAGTCTTCAATCCGGGCGATGTCATCTTCCAAGCGGTGCTGAAGAAGTCTTCTATCCGGGCGATGTCATCTTCCAAGCGGGGTCTTCAATCTTCAATCTTCATCCCGCCGACGCGGAACATCCTTCCCGACGGACTACCGACGAATGAAGGCTCCTTTAAGGGACGTCATCCAAGATGGCGTCCCTTCAATTCCGATTGGCTGATAGGATTCTATCAGCCAATCGGAATTAAGGTAGGAAAAATCTGATTGGCTGATCGAATCAGCCAATCAGATTGAAGTTCAATCCGATTGGCTGATCCAATCAGCCAATCAGATTGAGCTTGCATTCTATTGGCTGATCGGATTGAACTTCAATCTGAATGGCTGATTCAATCAGCCAATCAGATTTTTCCTACCTTAATTCTGATTGGCTGATAGAATCCTATCAGCCAATCGGAATTGAAGGGACACCATCTTGGATGACGTCCCTTAAAGGAGCCTTCATTCGTCGGTAGTCCGTCGGGAAGGAAGGATGTTCCGCGTCGGTGGGATGAAGATTGAAGATTGAAGACCCCGCTTGGAAGATGACATCGCCCGGATAGAAGACTTCTTCAGCGCCGCTTGGAAGATGACATCGCCCGGATGGAAGACTTCTTCAGCGCCAACTGGAGGATCACTTCATCGGATGGAAGATTTCTTCAGCGCCCCTTGGAGGATAACTTCTGCCGCTCCGGATCTCCTCTTCGGTATCATCGCTGCTCGGCTGAGTGATGACGACTCAAGGTAGGATGATCTTCAGGGGATTAGTGTTAGGTTATTTTAAGGGGGGTTTGGGTTAGATTAGGGGTATGTGGGTGGTGGGTTTTAATGTTGGGGGGGGTTGTATTTTTCTTTTACAGGCAAAAGAGCTAAATTCTTTGGGGCATGCCCCACGAAAGGCCCTTTTAAGGGCTGGTAAGGTAAAAGAGCTTTGAACTTTTTTAATGTAGAATAGGGTAGGGAATTTTTTTATTTTGCGGGGCTTTGTTATGATTAGGTGTAATTAGCTTAAAATTGTTGTAATATTTTTAAAATGTTTGTATCATATTTTTTTGTTTTTTGTAACTTAGCTTTTTTTATTTTTTGTACTTTAGTTAGTTTATAATTATAATTGTATTAAATTGTAGTTTTTTGTAGTTAATTTATTTAATTAATTTAATGATAGTGTAGTGTTAGGTTTAATTGTAACTTAGGTTAGGATTTATTTTACAGGTAATTTTGTATTTCTTTTAGCTAGGTAGTTATTAAATAGTTAATAACTATTTAATAACTATTCTAACTAGCTAAACTAAATACAAAGTTACCTGTAAAATAAATATAATTCCTAAAATAGCTACAATGTAATTATTAATTACATTGTAGCTATCTTAGGGTTTATTTTACAGGTAAGTATTTAGTTTTAAATAGGAATAATGTATTTAAGTATAGTGTAGTGTTAATTGTAATTGTAACTTAGGTTAGTTTTTATTTTACAGGTAAATTTCTCTTTATTTTAGCTAGGTAGCTATTAAATAGTTAATAACTATTTAATAGCTATTGTACCTAGTTAAAATAAATTGAAAGTTACCTGTAAAATAAAAATAAATCCTAATATAGCTACAATATAATTATTAGTTATATTGTAGCTATATTAGGGTTTATTTTACAGGTAAGTATTTAGTTTTAAATAGGATTAATTAAGTTAATAATAGAAATATTATTTAGATTTATTTAATTAATATTTAAGTTAGGGGGGTGTTAGGGTTAGTGTTAGACTTAGGTTTAGGGGTTAATAAATTTATTACAGTGGCGGCGGTGTAGTGGGGGGCAGGATAGGGGTTAATAAATGTATTATAGGTGGCGACGGTGTAGGGGGGCAGATTAGGGGTTAATAAATTTAATATAGGTTGTGGCAGGGTCCGGGAGCAGCGGTTTAGGGGTTAAACTATTTATTTAGTTGCGGCGAGGTGCGGGATCGGCAGGATAGGGGTTAATAACTTTATTATAGAGGGCGGCGGTATAGGGGGGCAGGATAGGGGTTACTAGGTATAATGTAGGTTGCGGCGGTGTCCAGGAGCGGTGGTTTAGGGTTAATACATTTATTATAGTTGCAGCGGGGTCAGGGAGCGGTGGTTTAGGGGTTAATATGTATAGAGTAGTTTGCGGTGGGCTCCGGGAGCGGCGGTTTAGGGGGTAATACATTTATTTAGTTGTGGCGGTGTAGGGGGGGGACAGCTTAGGGGTGTTTAGACTCGGGGTACATGTTAGGGTGTTAGGTGTAGACAGCTCCAGTAGAAATCAATGGGATATCTGGCAGCAGCAAACTTGTACTTTCGCTATGGTCAGACTCCCATTGATTCCTATGGGATCCTCCAGGGCGGCGGATTGAAAACCAGGTACGCTGGGCCGGAAAAGTGCCGAGCGTACCTGCTAGTTTTTTGATAACTAGCAAAAGTAGTCAGATTGTGAACATCTGGAGTGACGTAAGAATCGATCTGTGTCGGACTGAGTCCGGCGGATCGAAGCTTACGTCACAAAATTCTACTTTTGCCGGTCTCTAGCCTTTGATAACTAAGGCGAATCAGCCTCGCCATAAATACGCTGCGGAATTCCAGCGTATTTGAGGTTGACGGCTTGATAACTAGGCCCCAATGTATGTTAATACACATCTACAACGTCTCCCATGGACATTTCAGAGAGTATGCAAGATAATAGACTGTTTTAAACTAGTCTTGGAATAGTTGCAAAGATTTCTGATATGCCATTCTGGGGTTTTCTCAAGTGCTTTGAGGTGTCGAATTTAAAAAGTCAAAAGGTGTTGAAAAGTCTCTCGAAAATGAATTGTGATTGGCAAAAATGTTTTGGGTCCCATAATAATAATAATAGAGGATCCAAAAACACAATCAGGGTGCAGGAAAAAGCTAAAAGCTAACTATTGTGATCACGTTAAATCTAAAAGTGGCCATTTCGGCCAAAAAAAAAAAGAGCTGAAAAAGTCTCAGCCAATAGATTTTTTTTGCCTGACAAATTCTACTAAATCAAAATGCAGCCTATTGATATCAACAAACAAATACTGGGAACCAACATTAAAATTGTAATATTTAAATGGTATATTATATAAAAGGAAAGTTAACAGTTTTAAAGAATGTACCAGACATTTGCCCATTTATATTTATTAGTAAGTGAGTAACTGATGCTTAGGTATCAGTTGTGCTGGAACATTTATTTTTTTATTAAAAATTAATTTAAAAAGCTAAAATATGAGAAAAAAAAAATAGTTTTAAATTGCTGCTTTTATATCTATGAGAGAAAACGTTCCTGTTCAATTTCCCTATAAATCTAAGAGCAACGCTAACAAAAAATTCATATAGGAGCTTCCATACATGCGTTACATGCGCCTCACCAGAAGTGACATTGAATCGGCTATACCACCAACTCCCCCTAGTCACAGAACCAGGTGCATTACTAGACCTCTTTGTAGTCGTTCTGCTCTTTGGTGCCATTTTTTGTGGAAGCACGGCTCAAGTGGAAGAGCCTCTGGATTTGGAGCAAAAACCTGCATCCAAGTGAGAAGTTTAATCATGGCCTACATAGTTTAACTGGCCACAGGTACTACATATTTCTTCTTTTCTTTTAATTTGGTTTATTATTGCTACTGTATCTTTGGCCTGCCTGCCTGCCTGCCCCTGCAGATTGTTTTGCCTTACATCTGCTGGAAACAAATATAAGCTGCGGGGGCAAGTACAGGGAGGCAGGATATCATGGAGGAGAGTTAACATAGTCTGTGTCATCAGGAGGATGGGGGGGGGAAGGCACAGGCTCTTAAATTGTGAGTATAATAAACTCATTGGCATTTAAGAAGTAATATTGAGCTGTTGTATTATGTGCCAGAATTGCCTGTGCCCCTTTATTACATGCATTCCTTGCATAATTTTTCCCTTCATCAATACACAACACATTTTTTCACTTCTCACTCTCCTTAGGAAGCTTGATTTCTACACTTTTTCTTTTCTCTCTCTCACCCCCCCCCCACATGCCCAAAGACCTGCATCTCCCATCACCACCACCTGTGCCCCTTTCTTACAGGCAATCCTTGCACCATTTTACCTATACCAATACACAAAACATTTTCTCACCTCTCACTCTCCTTAGTAAGCTTGACTTCTACGCCTGTGTCATTTCATATTTGCCTTATCACTACATACTTGGCCCCTCAAAATACACACACTCTCCCTCCCTTTCACAGAACTTTTTTTTTTTCTTCTCTTTAGTGATAGGTGTATGGAGAGGTTTGTGACCTCATCCAAGTCAGGTCCTTTAAATACACTACCAAAGTCTAAAGACACCAGAGACAAAGATAAAAAAATCTAAATCCAATGCTAGCATTCAGCTGGACAATCTTCTGGACCTCTCTGACACTCTTATGGCTGACCAAGGCTCTCAATCTTTAGCAGAAGAAATATCAGATTTTATAGCTCCCCAATTTGAGGCTTTAAAAAAAGAACTCAAATTCATTCGCCCCAACTTGATAAATTAATTCAGAATTTATCTCGATTAACTGGAGATGTTCAACAGTTTAACAAACGATTGAGTGAGGCGGAAACACAAATTTCTGAATTAGAAGACAAATCCAATAAACGAGAAAAAATAAACCAACGGCAAGACTCACTGATTTCAAAATTACAATCTAAGATTGTTGAGCTTGATGACCGCTCAAGACATAATAATCTACGGATTATTGGTATTCCAGAATCAATTGAATCCGCCAGTCTCATAAACTTTATGTCTGAGGAACTTCCCTCACTTTTAGAGGTGACCAAAAGTAAAACCCCAATATTTATTGAAAGAGCCCACAGGATTGGTCAGCTGAATAGAGAACAGACAACAAAAATATCATAAGACCAGTAATAGTAAAAATGCTAAGCTATCAGGACAAGTGAGATATTGTATTTCATTACAAAAAAACTGAAAAAAGTAAAACTGGGTGAAAACCGTATACTCATTTTTCAGGACTTCTTTGATTTATCCTGCCATACTGAAAGTTAAAAAAGAGGGAGAAATATTAACATTTACATAAGCAGAAGAAGCAAATAAATTCCCCAAAGAGTTATAACTGTTAAATATGGTTGAATCAAATTACTTAATCGATTGTGTTTCTTTGCTTATGCAACCCCTCCATTTTTTTTCTTCCCTTCTCTCTCTTTTCTCTCTGCTTTTGCCCTACCTCCCCTACCTCCTCATAAGTATTATATCAATTATTGATAGAATATGACTTTAATAATTTTGGTTTCTTGGAACATTAGAGGCGTGGAATCCCCGATTAAAAGAAAAAAGATTTTGAAACATATTAGAAGCCTAAAAACCCAAATAGAGTTTCTGCAGGAAACACACCTACAACCCAAAGAGTTAGCTAAATTGAAAACCAATTGGGTAGGAGAATTCAACGCCACATCGAGCACAAACAGGAAAAAAGGGGTAGCCATATTACTACACAAAGAACTTAAGTACGAAATAATTAGCAAGGATATAGATGTAGATGACAGATATATAATAATTCAAATCCAAATAAGAAACCAGAGATTTTTTTTCTCTGCAATATTTATGGTCCTAATACACTAGAAAAATTATTTTGGGATAAAATAACAAAAAAACTGACAGAATTTACATATAGCAACCTTATTGTAGGGGGAGATTTTAACCTAATTGCCCAGTTACCAATTAATAGAACAGTTTGTTTTCTGGACCATGGCACAATAAAGGTCATTTTACTTTAAACTGCAAAGGCTGGAGCACCCTTTCTTTTGGAGTTTCAATGAATAGAACAGACAGAAATAAAAAATCACACGGAATACATCATAGGGGAATTACAATCCTTAGAAAATGTAGGCTGTCCCTAAACCTAAAAGATATATGGAGGATTCAGAATCCAGACCAGAGAGAATACACTTGTGAGTCAAAAACGCACAAGTCCTTTTCTAGGATTGACATGTTCCTGATAAATGAAAAAATGCTTAATATTAATATAAAAGTGACTATTAATCCAATACTCGTATCTGATCATGTCCCCATAGCATTGAACATCCCACTGAGACTGTCGATACCTCAGTCAAACAACTTTATCTTTCCCAAATATCTACTCTCAAACATTAAATTTACCAACTGGTTACAGAGCGCTTGGTTACAATTTAGAACCTTTAATGAGAACTCTGTATCGAACCTAGAAATATACTGGGAAGCTTCAAAAGCTGTGTTAACAGGAGAAATCAAAGCATGTCTATGTGAGTGCAAGGAACATGCAATTAGCGAATCAATTACGTAATACATATAATACATATCTACTAAAGCCTGAAAAAAAGAACTGGGATAAATATCTTCAAGCAAAAAAGGAAAGAGAAATCCACTTAACACAAACAGTATACCAAGAGGCAGTAAAGGCTAGTGCATAATTTTACAGGTGTGGTGGTAAGACAGGCAAATACCTAGCAAATTCGATCAAACGGGTGAGAGGAACTAATGTAATAGAAGCGATTATTAGTAAAGGGGTAAGAAAGACAGAAATTACAGAAATAATTTCTGAGTTTGACTATAGTCTTGATAAAGGTCTAATAGAGGGCCAAAATGCATTGACATTTATGATAAGCTTCACACTGATAATTTATACAAGATTTTAGCATTATTGCACTATGTTGCAACTTTTTTTTCCACAGGTATAAACACTTAAGCACTTTAAGGAAAATCTTTGGATAAAACCGGATCTTTTCTTCAGCATTTTCCTCAGCTTTCAATTCCCACTCAGAGGATTATAACTAAGAGGGAATATCTTACTCAAGCTCATCACTGGAGCTAATTATACATTTGGTGTTCGTTGACACCTCATTATTCATTTTGCACTTTTACATTTTGGTTTCTAATTGTGTATTTTACAATCATTTTTGGATTTTTGCACTTTTTTGATATCACCAGATTTTTTTCACTTGTACACATATTTATTTTTTATTTTTATTATTATTAATATATTTTTTATATTTTGTACACATCATTTTTTACTTGACACCATTTTTCTTTTGTGAGGCACTCACTATCCCTCAAGGATATAACGTTTTTTTAAAAGCCCTATTTATTGGATCAGGAACACAATCTTATATTGGACTAATAATAGACTTATTGGCTTAAGGAAATCATTTTTATATTGAAATAACCATTTGCAAAAGTAGGATATCACTACATCTTCTGGACTTGATATGTGTTTTTGTAGAAGGTTTTAAGATTTAACACTATCATTGTCATTTCCTTTTTTTATTAATCTTAAATGTAACCTATAAGGTTTTTGTTACATGGATCCATGATATTATTTTATATGTGTTGTTAAATACATTTTATACAGGTATCTGTCCTTTGCCTTGTATTATAGGCGCACCTTGTATCTAGGATATCCCTGCCGAATATTATAAGATCCTTGTGGATCAGATTAAAGGACCACTTCTTGACCTGTTCAATTTTTACTATATTCAAAAGGGAAAAATATCTAAAAATTTCACAATATCATTTATTACACTAATTTGTAAAAAGAACAAAAACCTCAAAAATCCTAGCTAGAAGAATGAAAATCTTTTAATGGAACTGATTTATCCTGATCAGACAGGGTTCGTGCAACATAGATCCTCTTTTTCTAGATATAGAAAAGTCCTTATTACATTAGACTATTTCTCCCATATATTATATATGCAAAAACAGGAGAAAGATAGAGAGGATGAGTAATCCTCACATAAAGATAGGGAATTCAGCACTCTCCACACATAGATAGTCCTAAAAATATATAAATATATAAAGAAAGGATCTGCAAAAATGTATTCAAGTGGCAAATGTAGAGCTTGGTAGAGACAGAGAACAAAACTTGAGACTGGCATGCGTTTAAAGCACTAACATTTTATTGCAAAATCACCCACAAATTATTCATGACATCAATGAGAGACGTCTCTTAGGGAATAGAACATAAGTGTAAAAATAATCAGGCTTAGAAAAAAGCTTCAGAGAGGAGAAAATCTACACCTCTATCAGAAGACAACCCCAAAGAAATACATGTAAGGGATATGTTGTCATGATAACAATTTGAGGATCTATGTAGTAAACTCCCAAATAAAACCAATAGAATACATATAAAGCCAATAATACACAAATATGCATAAATCAACAAACTTCAGATTTTTTCAATTAAAAGTTGTAATAACAGATGCAGCAAAACACTGGAATCTAATACAGATAACTAAACACAACACCACAATCAGAGGGCAGTCCCAAAGTGAAGGGTAAGTACTGTCATGATATATATAAAGGATCTATGTGTTTAGGAAGGGATATGGTATAAGTGCAGAGATCGTAAGCTGTAAAATATAAATGACCCAGTTTCCAGGTACCAAAGAAAAACTTTTGAACAAAATGACACAATTAATGAGAAAGTTCATGTAGATGATCAGTCTTTCTTTGTGGCTGTGATATAGTGAGGCAAATGTCCAGGCATCCATTTATCATGTGGTAGGAAAGAGGGAGTTTCCACTGCCTTAAAATCCAAACATTCACAGTCTCAGATGTAATAAAGTAATGACTCCGTGATTCACAGCTTCATCGAGGTGTGCACAAGAAAAGCAAAGTACAATCAACCAACCAATTGCTCCAAGCAAACGAACTCCATGAAGTTTAAAACAGAGAATAACGAATCCCACAGGTAGGTGTCTCATCAGAGAGATCAGCTGCTGCCTACGTGCGTTTCATCCCCTTGACTGACTTCCTCAGGGCTGATGTCATTGTAGAAACCTGAGCCTTTTATAGGCTAAACAAAACACGCCTCCGAGAAATGATGAACGTATTGAAACAGATTAAAATTAAAGTTAATTACAAAAAATATACATTTTGAAATATATAAATTTGTTGCAAATAAAGTAAGTAGTGCAAATTAAAAGCATGCAAATCCTAAACTAATAATGTTAGGGACGATAACAACAGGTGAAGGCGTTTTCCCGGACTCAGAGAATGCAGACAAAGGGCTTTATAAACATTCAAAAGTTGTGTTAGCAAGGACAAAGTGCTAAGAAATAAATTCGTATACTTCTTTTGCTATATTCTATTAAAAAAATGCGGGATACATAGGAAGTACTTAGAATAGTTAAAGTATCTGCAAAAGGACGGAATCGAACCTAAGACCCAAAAATTCAATATACCTAGCTGACTCATCCTAAGTAAGTCTTAGTCCACTCGCCTAAATGGGGGAATAACCACATATATTGGAAACTAAGGCTAATTAAAGCTTAAAATTATCTATGTAAAGATAATGTTTTAATTTCCAGGCCAAAACCAAGAGACTTGAGGAGAAAAAGGTTCTAATCCGTAGATCTGGAGACAAACCCAACTGGTAAAGAATATATATATATATATATATATATATATATATATATATATATATATATATATATATAGAAATGAACAGCCACTAATACCATTAACTCAAAATGCCTTCTTAGAGCTTATATTAATTAGTATCCAAACGCACCATACAACCCAAGAAAAAAGTAAATTTAAGCAGATTAGTCAAATCCAAAATGTATACAAGAGTGTATATTATACACTTGAAAAAAAGTGGGAAGAAAGATAAACAAATGTTGTCCTTAAAGTTTCTATAAATAGACATTAGAAACATCAGTAGATGTTATAAAAAAGAAGCGAATTCAAATTTTTCATTCAAACCAATAGGTGCACACATGTGTAAACGGTAAATCCAGCCTGTTTCTTTTTGGAGGAGACATTTATCCTGATCTCCTCCCCTCTTATGTGTTAGACCAATATCAATGCCAATGAATTTGAGTAACTCAAAATTCGAATTGTGACAGGTTTGAAAATGTCGTGCAACACTGCTAGTCTCTTTATTATTTTTAACATCATCACAATGTTCCCTTACTCTGTCAAGGAGTTGTCATTTTGTCTTTCCTACGTAAAACATAGGACAAGGACAAAACAAAAGATAGACAACTCCAAAAGTTTGGCAGTTAATTGGATGATTAATTCGAAAAATCTTACCTCCAGTAGAAAAGCTATTGGTTCTAACAATATTAACCACAAGACACGCAATTTCCACAAGGAAAACTACCTATATGGGACTGATGCATTGTAAGCCAATTCTGTTTAGGAGTTTTAACAAAATGACTTTTTGCTAAACAGTCTTTAAGACTCAAAGCTTTTCTGGAAGTCAACAATGGACGATCCCCTACTTTCCCTGCCAAATTTTTATCAGCAAGTAAAAAGTGCCAAATTTTTGCCAAATATAGCAAATTTTGTCCAAATGGCAGTTAAATTGTGTAATAAATCTGAGATTAGATTGTTCAACTGCTTTATCACTTTTAGAGAACATAATATCTTCTCTTTTGAGTTTTCTCTCTCGATTCAGTAAGTTTTTAACTATTTTTTGGGAGAAAACTCGGGCCACAAATCTCTCTTTCATTTTTTTAGCATGAAAGTCAAAACTAGAATTAGTGGAACAGTTTCTGCGTAACTTTATATATTTATATATTTTTAGGACTATCTATGTGTGGAGAGTGCTGAATTCCCTATCTTTATGTGAGGATTACTCATCCTCTCTATCTTTCTCCTGTTTTTGCATATATAAAAGAACTACAAGTAGCTCTGTATACGGATGACCTACTGATATTCATTAGCAATACAAGAATAAATATCCCTATTCTTAGTCAAATCTTCAAGGACCTTAGTGCCTTCACAGGATATAGAGTAAATATGGAAAAATCAGAGTTCTTGTGGATAAACAAACAATCTAGCTCATATTCTATCTTTAAAGACACCCAATCACAAATAAAATATTTAGGTATCAATATTTCTAGATCCCCCAAAAATTGGTATGCACTGAATTATCCTGAAATCATTAATACAATTTGTATGGACTTAGGGAGATGGTCTTCCCTACTCTTTACACGTATGGCTAAAATAAATCTGATTAAAATGGTAGCCTTCTCCAAGTTGTTATATTTCCTACAAAATCTACCACTATTAATAAAATACTCACATATTCAAATTTTACATAAAGCTTTTGTGGGGGGGTTTTGGGGGAAGGGAAAAGCTAAAATGTCCATATATCGTTTAAGTCAATTACTAAACATGGTGGGGTTTAATAGTTACGGATTGGATAACAGTAAAAGATCACTTCATGCTTAAAGATATTGAAGAAAACATGCTAACTCCCTTTGTGTGGAAGGCATTAATTCATATATCAGTGAAAAAACTACCAGATATTATTAAAAAAATGATAGTTTTCAAAAATGCCATCATTGCCTGGCAAAAGGCTTGTAAATCCCTAGATGTCCTCCCTAATTTCTCTAAATTTCTTTCATTAATGGGTAACCCCCATTTCTCAGAGGGGATGAGCTCAAATATTTTTAAACAATGGAAACAGCAAGGTTTAGAATACACGGCTCAAATACTTGAACCTAATTGGACCAATACGAAGTCCTTTGATCAGATCAAACAACAGTTTAATATTGACAATAAAAGATTATTTGCTTTTCTCCAAGCCAGACATTATTGTACCTCACATAAATTAAAATCGACACCACAACAATGGAAAGATATAGAAGCAGGGATACATCTATTTAAAAATGATAACTTCTCAATTTTATACTGGTACAGGCTAATTCTTATAAAAGAAGGAAAGAGCAATACCACTAAATTAACTTCAAAATGGAGAAAGGAGATTCATCCAGTGGGCGATGACCTGATTATTAAGCATTGAACGAGCAGATAAAGCTACGCTTTTCTTGTTGTGGCGTGAGTCTCATTTAAAGCTGTTACATTTTACCTATATCACTCCAGTCATGCTTACAAAATAAAACCAGGCTATAACAGTGGCTTGTTATATATGCAACCTCCCAAATGCAAATATTACACATTGTTAAGGACTATGTCCAAAAATTAAAAAATTCTGGGCTATGATCTCACAGTAGATCTCCAAAATATTGAGTCTCAAGATTGAGATAACCATATAAGATATTATCTTTATGAAAAGTCATGAGGGGGGACCTAGTAAGGCAAAATTAATCAATTTCGATATATTATATGGTCAAAATGTAATTTTCTCCAGTTGGAAGTCACAGAAATCGCCCAGTTTCAAAAAATTATTAGAACTTGTTAAAAACAAAATGATAATAGAACAATTTGATACTAGCTATAATAGCATGATACAATCAAAAGTCCACAGCACCAGGTAAGAAAAAGTATCTTCTTTATTGAATAGTTAAAAGCATACAAGACAGGTATTGTGTTGTGGAGCTGGAGGTCCCCAGCTTGACCAATTTGCAACCAATTTGGAAGGGGTTTTTGTGAAGGTAGGGCAATCCTTTTTTTTTTTTTTTGTCACTCTTGTTTGGTTTTTTCTCCCCTCAATTTATTTATTTATTTTATTGATTGATTTATGTGTGGAACTCTTTACTTTCAAGGAAAAGGAAGACAAATCTCCAACAGTGTAATTTCATGTGATATATTTGTGTTTAATGCAATGTTTCTGACCCAATAATGATTAATCAGATGTATATTAAGTCAATTGATAGATATATTTCAGTCTCAGTATATAAATGTGGAGATTACTGATATTTATTGTTTTCTTTTTTTTCTATAGTTATGTTTATTTTTAAAATCCACAGTTGGCACCATAGTGCCTGTAAGTCCTTTTCTCGATCTCCACAACACCCTGCGTGGTGAATGGGACAAGTAAAATGTTTCTTTTGCCCATGTACTGTTACATTGTTGGTATGCAAATAAAGGAATAAAAAAATAAAAAATAAAAATAAATTCAGATATCATCTATGTTTAGAAGTGTTAATAGAGAAGAGGTAGAAGTTGTCAAGAAACAGTATCAATATCTGCTGAAGTGTATAGGTTAAAAATAACTGTATGCAACTGTGTATGGACAAATAGTGATTGGATATAATCATACAATATTTACAAACTACATCAGCCACTGTAAACAATGCAAATTTAGACAATCCATACTTATTTTGCTACTCCCAAAGCTACTCTTGTTAAAGAAAAAGACTCTACTAAAAACATTTAGTGGCAGAAGCATTCAGCCTGTCAGACCCATAGCTGTGGCTTTAACTGAGCCACAGCTGATAGATGAGTATGCTATGCATTTAGTTGTTTCTTATCCATCTGGGTAGAGTCCAGCTGAACCATTGGAACTTGTATTATAATTTTTTATGGCCCTCTTGATTCTTACACAGTTACAATTTATCTTGAGGGGTGTGATTATAAATCAATTTTCCTTTTTTTTTCTATTATTTCTTCTATAACAAAAAATAGGATGTTAACATATGTTAAACATTAAAATATATGACTGACTAGGAAAAATAAATCATTTTGTTGATTTTTAAAATGACTTTACTGAATTGCTAGGCATTATGGTAGTGGTAATTAGTAATAAATTATTTTTTACGTCAAAGTTGATGGTATTTTTACATTGTTTGATCACTTATTTTGAATTATTTCTATGGGGCTCATTTATGAAGTTGCATTTACAGCTTTGTGGCTCACACATGCAAACCTGCAACCACAGAAGCAGGGATCTTACTGACACTCTGTTTGAGAAGGTATATATGTAAACATATCTTCATTATACTTTTTAAAAAAGGAATGTCCTATTTGAGTTACAATGCTGTAGCATGTCTTATGCCTACTACTACCTGGTTTGTGCTACAATATATATTGCTCCAGGTGTGATCCCTGCTAATGCAATAGTTTTAGCCCCCGTTGCATACAGCTAGCACTACAGGTAGTGTTGCCCATTGGATATTGGCATAGATTTATATGCATTGTGACTAGAGGGTCCACCTTTAGTTCAGGCCGAACCCAAACAGTCTTGTGTCGTGCACAGCATAGCAAAAAATTTTTTGCAGGGTACGCACTATGTATAATAGCACAAAAACACAAACTTGCACATAGATACTCTTGTTCACTCACTCTCTCACACTCACACACACTAACACTCTCAAACACTCTAACACACTAATACATACTCACAGATACTCTGTCTGTCACACACACTAATGCTCTTATATATATATATACACACACACACACACACATTCTCTCACACACAAATACACTCACTCTTTCACACACAGGGGCCGAATTATCAAGCTCCGAATAAAGCTTGATGCCCCTGTTTCGGCGCAAGCCTTCAGACCGCTGCTCCATAACTGGTCTGCCTGCTCTGAGGCTGCTGACATCAATCCGCCCGATCCTATATGATTGGGCTGATTGACACCCTCTGCTATCGGCCGATTGACTGCAAATCTGCAGGGGGCGGCATTGCACAAGCAGTTCACAAGAACTGCTTGAGCAATGATTCATGCCAACAGCGTATCCACTGAACGGATCATGTCGGACAGACCGATGATAAATCAGCCCCACAGACTCACACTCACATAAAAACACTGATAAAGACACGCATACTTTCATAAACAAAAACACTTACACACACAGACACACTCAGACGCAGTTCCACACAAAGACACATACAGAGAGAAATAACTGAAGGCATGTGCAGTATGTTGCAAATGCACAATGTCACCTTTTTGGCTGTGGTCGTTTCCCGCTGATCCCAGGCATTTGCATGTCCGGATCTGACTCAGACACAAAAATGGAAACCCGAAACCCAAACTGTCTGTGTCATTCCTGTTCAGGTGACAACCCTAGCTAAAACATTAATATACTGTAGTACAATAGTGTTTCTGGTTAACACAAAAACCCTGTAACAGTATCTTACAACAGTATTTTAGAACATACTCTCCAGGGAGTGGAAAATATAAAGTAATATATTTATCTTACTATCAACAATAAATATGTAATAATATAAATCAGCAATACATAAATAGATGAAATACCAGTCTGGCAGTATAAACAATGCAATCAAAGATCATTCACAATTAATAAATTTGCTTTGCTAAACAAAAATGTGCTTTTCTAAACAAAACATGTTTCCCTGGAGCTTAGTGATGTAACAAAATATGGCTACAGATGACTAGTAGCCGTAAAATGAAATGAAACACCAGGTGTTAGTTACAGTAAGAAGTTATTAAAACATTTCTAAATCAGCAATTGCAGATTGATCTATTGGGTGCATCTGCTAACCAGAATAGTTTCTATTCCTTTAGTCGACATGATGGGTAGTCTGAATGTCTTCAGGTTGATGATTAAGCTGTTTCTCAAATAGGTTAAAAAATATGACTGTGTAAACTTGCACATATGAGTATATGTATTTATGGACTTCAATTTTTATTATTCAATCAGAAATCATATCATACTATACAACCTTATTTTAAGTGGATCTATAATATAATTTATGTATGTGTTAAACAGTATGAGATTGTAACAAAAAGGGCTAGAATACAAGTGGAGCAATAAATATCGCTTTCATGCAAGCAATATATTAGCACTGCACTTTGTAATACTAGCACACGATAATCTTCACTGGTATTACAAGTTAAATGCAATGCGCTCACGAGAGCACGTTTCCATAGGCTCCTATGGGAGCCTCATTTTGATGCCGTCAGCAAAGGGGGTAAGTAGCGCAGCGATGGGCAGCATTTTTAAATATAAATGTATATGAATAGATACATATATATGTATGTGTTAATATGTGTGTATACACACATATTAACACACACACACACATATATATATCTATATATATATAAAGTTATATACATATATATTTACATTGCGGTCTATGGGAAAACACAGTTCCCCTAGACCACAATGTAAAGGCATTTTTCAGTGCCTTTTTTTTCTAACACCCCACCCCCCAACATTAAGCCCCAAAACTGCCTAGTACAGTTTTTTTTTTTTAAAAAAAATTCTTGTTTTTTTTAATAAAAAAACTATAATGCCCTTTATTTTAAGGGCATTTGGGGCACTTTTAGAAAATTATCTAAATATCTAATCTTTGGTTAATTTTTGAAACACTAATTGCTACCGCAAGCTCTAATTTTCTAATTCTCACAGTTGGAAATGTACACTGCAGACATCTGAAGGCTTATCCTGCTACACACATTTCCCTAATTGGCTTTAGCTGATAACTACTGCAGAAACAATGCATTTTATACTGACATAATGACACTGCCTAGTTTTGTTGTCTACCTGAATTGTTCCCTTTAAATAAGGTAAGTAGTGAGTGGAGTTTGGTTATTGAAAAACAATTGTAGCAAACAAAAAGTAAATTTTGTTTTAAAAACTTTTAGACTTAGCTTACATGTTATTAAATAGCAAGACAAAATACAAATTTTGCAACTACAAGATGTTTAAAGGGACATGAACCCCACATTTTTTTATTTCATGATTCAAATAGAGCATACAATTTTAATCAACTGTCCAATTTATTTCTATTTTAAATTTTGCTTCATTCTCATGGTATCCTGAATTAAACGAGCAGCAATTCACTACTGGGTGCTAGATGAACACTTTGGTAAGACAATGATTTTTCTCAGTATTCCTCCTTCACATAATAATATATCTCAGTTTAAAAAAAACACAACCTGGCCCTATCTGCTCCTGAAGTAACAACCCCCTTTACCAGGTTTGCTTTGACGCCCCTTTGAGCACACCCTAACTCCTGGATCATTCAGACCCCTATCCTTAAAATGATGTGCCCCTCTCACATACAAAGGCCTTCCCATAGTATGACATCATGAGGCCTATTTATTAAAGGTCTTGCATATTCAGAATTGCACCAGCAGCTCACAAGATCTGCTGGTGCAACTCCACCCCCTGCAGACTCGCGGCCAATGGGCCGCCAGCAGGGAGGTGTCAATCAACCCGATCGTACTCGATTGGGTTGAATTGTGGCCTTTCCTGTCAGCCTGCTCAGAGCAGGAGGACAGGGTTCAGAGCTTGATAAATGGGCCTCAATAGATCTAGCATAAGGCAAACAATCTTGGAACGGACTGATTTGGCCAGTTAATTGTTCTATTTTATGGTGCCCAATCAATTATCTGACTTAAAGGGACATAAAACCCAAATTTTTTATTTCATGATTTAGAAAGAGCATACAATTATAAACAACTTTCTAATTTACTTCTATTATCTATTTTGCTTCATTCTCTTGATATTCTTTGCTGAAAAGCATATCTAGATATGCTTAGTAGCTGCTGAATGGTAGCTGCACATAGATGCCTCCTGTGATTGGTTCACTGTGTGCATTGCTACTTCTTCATTAAAGTATAAAGCAAATTAGGTAATAGAAGTAAATTGGAATGTTGTTTAAAATTATATTCTCTACCTTAATCATGAAAGAAAATGTTTGGGTATAGTGTCCCTTTAAATATGTTAAATGTCGGGATGTATGATAATGTATGCAAAGCACTAAAATATGCAAGTCAAAAGATACTTTCAACCTCATCTTTTGATTTGTATTCTTTTGATTCAGTAAGAGTCAGTTTCTCCCATATTAAACAGATAAATGTGGTATGTGTATGTGAGTCTGAATGAAATTCCTTTGCTATCATGGTCACATTATGTTCAGTACCTGTCTTTCAGTGAGATCCAAATTTACTGCTATTTCATATCTTCTCAATCTAGTCAGGTAGTTGTGGTGGGCAAATTCAGCTTCCAGCTCTCTGATTTGTTCTTTTGTAAATGCTGTTCTTTCCTTACGAGGTTTACTATTTACATCTGTCTTGTAGCTTCCTTCCTGGGAATCTGTAATACAGAAAGTAAAGGCTTAATTATCTGTAATTTAAATAAATTGGAGTATTTGGAGAAAACATCAACAAGAAAAATAGTATCTTTTTGTCATTCATTTATATTATCCTGACTAATAAAATGTGAAAGATTATAACATTATATCTAGTTAAAATCAGTCATAAAGTCTTTTATAACAAAGTGTTATTCATTCTACAATTAAGTTGCCTTTAAAGGGACATTACAGTCATTTTTTATTGTGACATATACAAAATTGTGTTTTTATTTCTATAACAATTTTTGTATTTTTTTTAAAAAAATGGATGTAACTGTGCAAAAATAAATAAAAAAACACAATATAAAAAATACTTTTGCTTGCATGTATGAAGGCCATTTCCATGCCAAGCCACATCGCTATGGAGGTTTCCTTAGCAGCAAGTAAACAATCAGTCCCTTTGGATACGTTTTGCAGAAATGTACACTTTTTGTTTGATTCTAAGGTCCAGATTACAAGTGCAGTGCTATTGAAAGTGTAGAGTGTGGTATTCATATCTAGAACCTGTGCACAATCTGATATTGCAAGTCCCTGATAAAAAGATTAGCCAGAGAAATCTATCTATCATCTATCTATCTATCTATCTATCTATCTATCTATATACAGTAGGACTCCCATATCCATTGGGTATAGGTTCCAAGCCCCCTTGTGGATGCCTGAGAGCTTGGATAATAGCAAACACTATATACCAACATGCAGTACAGTACATGTCTATGATAAAGTTTAATTTATGTTAGGCACAATAAGACATTAACTACAATAACTAATAATAAAATAGAACAATTCTAATAATGTGATTTTAGCAATATAAGGGTTAATTAAACAAAAGTACTGCAATATCGTGAGAGTTGATTTGATAACTGAGACGGCCAGTAAGTGACGACTGTGTGGCATATACTGTGTGGATATGTCGGACAGAGGGCAAAGGGGCGTAATTTAAATTATGAATGTTTACTGTATAGACTGCCAAAACCACGGTAACTGAAACAGCCGATTCAGGGAATTTACTATATATACGTACTGTATATCTTGAATTAAAACATAGTTTAAGAATTAGTGATATACTTTATGTAGGAGGGACAGGAGTAATAAAAGGGGTGTAGGAATCTGCATGTATATTAAAAATGACCTTAAACCTACAATAAGGGAAGATATTTATGATGGTACAGGTGATAATGTATAGACTCTGTTGGTTGAAATAAGGAGTGGGTGAAAAAAATCCTAAATAAAGCCCCCCAACATTAGTGGCATGAAGGAAACTCAACTACTAATGCAAATATGAAATGCTGCTAATAATAACAGTGCTGTAATTATGGAAGATTTTAACTACCCCAACATAAACTGGGCAAATAAAACTAGTAATTCACCTAAGGGAGATAGATTTTAAAATGCTCTCAGGGATAACTTTTTGTCACAATTAATAGAGGAGCCAAATAGGAATATAGCTATATTGTATTTACTGATATTAAATGATACAGATATAATATCAAACATAGATGTCAAAGAACATTTGGGTAACAGTGATCATAACATGGTCACATTTGAAATCACTTTCCATAAGCAGTGTCTTAAAAGTTTAACTAAGATGTTTAATTTTAACAAAGCAAAATTCAATGATTTAAGGAAATTGTTAAGTAAAATAAACTGGGACAAAGTATTCTCTAATAAAAACACAGAGGATAGATCTGTGATCTTCAGTTATGCTGAAGTTTAGCAGTGTGTAGACAGGTGTCAGGAACAATGAAATTAGGCATTTTGCCAGAGTGGAAAAAGCGACGCAACACTCCAACATGATGCGACCCTGATCTGGGAAAGCACCGTGGTGTTCGCACTGACTTACTACTAATTCCTAGTAGAGTGAATCTATACGCAGGAACACCCATTCATATTCTATGGCTTGCTAAGAAACTGCCACACATTGCACAACACGGGCCAAAACAAAGGGAATTGCAAATCCTGTCTGCCTCTGCAAGTGTCTGCTCCATAAATGGAAGAGACAAATCTAATTCTCACGATCCACCATGTGAGGTAACTAGTCCCCCCCCCCCGCACTAGGTAGTGGGACCCTTGCTCTGAGATCACTTCTCCTATTACTCTCAGGAATCCACATATGAGGGTTACTTCATCTAGCACTCCAAGCGATACTAAGAGCAGCATTACCACTCTTCTTTCAGTGGAAAATAACA
Source organism: Bombina bombina (assembly GCF_027579735.1). Lineage (NCBI taxonomy): Eukaryota > Metazoa > Chordata > Amphibia > Anura > Bombinatoridae > Bombina > Bombina bombina. The sequence continues at coordinate 325,554,452 of NC_069503.1, forward strand.
GAAAACTGGCGATCCTGACAACATGGATTACTACTCTGACTGGAAAGGATTGGAAACTGATTAGTCCCACAACCAGCACCATGGCCTCTTCCCCCCTGTCTTTGCTATGGAAGTCAGGACAGCAAAATGGACTAATGTAGGAAACCAATCTAAATTGCCTAAATTTTCAAAAAAACTGGAATGTGTTAAAATGTTATATTTATGGTGCTCATCGTAGAGTTATGTTAACTTGCTATCATTTTTTTTTTGTGTCGGTTGTTGTTTCCCATTGCCACTTGCATAACTCCCTTCCTCCCAGTTGATCATTTCTATTTTGTTATATACATATATGGGTATAGTGGCAGATGAATATTTATCTAACTCACTTTCGTTACCCTCAGGGATCCAGTTACAATGTATACTTTATTGCGTTCTCAAGTTTCAGTAATATCACACATCTGTATATCTGTATATCTGTGTTAATACCATATAGGGGGGCCTTAGATCTTCTCCTAACATGAGAGCAATTTTCCTTTTAGAGCTTCAATACCATCCTAGAAATGGGGCATATTTATACTTATTTTGGCACGTACCTATACCGAATAAGCCTATAGTTTCTAACTGTGACAAGACTTGCCTGTGGTTCTTAATAATTAACCTACATAAGTTACTTCAGAATGAGTGCTGCCGGCGGCCGAGGCAGCATGATAAATCTTGAAAAAGGAGGAAGGTATATCAGTTAACATATGTACCATGAAGGTAAGGTACAACTCTCTCGCATTTAGAGTCTCTCTCTGATTTAGCTCATAGCTAATATTAGTGCCTTATTTGTAGCTCTTAAGATTGGAGATCCACTCTGAACCCCTCTCTATGTGGTGATATGTGATTCAAAATGTGTGTACATATATACAAGTATATACATATATAAACTATCATATGTAGAAATATCTGATAAGTATGCATGCACATTACCAATTTAATTGAATTAAAATGTTTGGCTCTTCATAAGCAATAGTATACTCCAGGGACCATACTACAGTATAGCAACTTCCATTATGCTTGTTGTTTGAGTATATGGAGGTTCTGGTTCTCTACACTGCCTCTAGACCCATAACCTAATCCCTAGTATTGGAATAATTTCTCTGGCCAACCCTAGTTACCAGAGGTTTATTATAGAGCGGCTCTTGCCCACTGTCTCTATACTCTCAAAGCCCCACCCAAGATCCTAGAATGACGGATTCAACTTTAAGCGGTGTTTACCTGCTTAATATTAAACTGTGTCTCTTAATCACATTTATATACTAGGTTCCAAAAAGTGACCCCCATCATAATATATATTTAAACATATTCCTATATCATTGCTCTACATTTCCCCAACTCTCCTCTCTTTGATATATAAATTTGCTTAAGGTCCAAAAGAGGCCTCGTGTGTACTACGGAGAATATAGAATAGAAAACTGAAGGTTTCATGTCTATTTGTTCATTACATCTGTTCGCATGGATACATTTCACTGTACTTATAGCTTGCTGACTGCATATATATTTATTTTACTATAGGCTTAATTCTTATTATGGTCTGGTTAATACTTGTGCATTTGTGACATATTTTTATTGTGAATGAACATGCTTATTGTGTTATTATTGTTAAAAATCTCAATAAAAGATTACACTAAAAAAATAAAAAAATACAGAGGATAAATGGATAACATTTAAAACTTTGTAAAATAAATATACACATCAACACATACCACATGGTTATAAAAGTAAAATAAATAAATCCAAGCCAATGTGGCTGAATAAAAATGTGTTAAGAGAAATCAGGAAAACACATAGGGCATTTAAATTATTCAAAGACAATAGTACAAACTCAACATACCAAATTTGTAAAGAATGTAACAAAGCATGCAAAAAAGCAATCAATTAGCCAAAATTGAAAATGAAAGAATAATTGCAAAGGATTCAATCAAGTCAATCCCTAAAAGTTTTTTTAAGTACATAAATGGCAAAAAATCTAAGAAGGAAAAAATAGGTACATTAGAATGTGTGAAGGGTAACGTAATTAACAGTGACATGCAGAAGGCGGAGGTACTAAACCAATTATTTTTTTCAGTATACACAAGAGAGAAAACAATGGGGGATACTTTGAAACAAATTAGAATATACAAGCCCATACCATTAACTGGGTTATCTCTAGAGGATATCAGGAAAAAATGGATATTAAAGTAAATAAAACTCCAGGCCCAGATGGAATACACCCAAGGGATTTACTGGAACATAGCACTATTATAGACAAACCTATACAGTACTCTTAATTTTTCAAGACTCTTTATCCTCAGGCATAGTGCCCCAGGACTGGCGTAAAGCTGATGTGGTGCCACTCTTTAAAAAGGGAAGCAGGGCTGATCAAGGAAGATATTTGAAGGGATTATAAAGGATTATATTGATGTACATATTCATGTAAACAAGATTATGAGTTAAAATTAGCATAGTTTTATCAGAAATAGATCATGTCAAACTAATCTAATTATATTATATGAGGAAGTAAGTAAAAATATAGATAAAGGGGAGTTAGTTGATGTTATATACTTGGATTTTGCAAAGGCGTTTGATACAGTGCCATATGAAAGATTAATGTACAAAATGAACGGACTGGGAATAGCTGAAAATGTTAGCTCATGGATAAATAACTGGATAAAAAACAAGGAGCAACGAGTAGTAGTAAACAGATCATACTCAGATTGGACAAAGGTAGTCTTTTATTTTTATTAATTACTTGGAGCAAGGATTAAATAGCAACATCTCTATTTTTACAGATGATCCAAAGTTGTGTAAGGTCATTAGGTCAGAGCAGGACTAACTTGCTTTACAAGGGGATCGGCAAAAATTAGAAGAATGGGCAGGTAAATGGAATATGAGATTTAATACGGGAAAATGCAACTTTCTTTATTTTAGAAGTAAAAATAAGCAGGCAATCTATTATTTAAATGGGACTAGACTTAGCCAAACAGAGGAGGAAAGGAACTTGGGAGTAGTAATAGATAACAAGCTAAAGATGGGTGCACAATGCAGGGCAGTGACTTCTAAGGCTAATAAAATACTAGCATATATTAAAAGAGGCATTGATGCAAGGAACGAAAGCATAATTCTGTGACTATATAAATCCCTTGCAAGACATCACCTTGAGTATGGAGTGCAGTTCTGGGGACCGATCTCAAAAAAAGACATTGCAGACTTCAGAGAAGGGATATGATTGCTTGTGTTAAATGGGTCTCCTTTTTTAATTGGGATTTGTATAGGTTGAACTCGATGGACAAAGTATTTTTTCAACCTCATTTACTATGTTGCTATGTTACTATGTTACTTTGTGAACAGCACAATTTTTTATTTTTCTTTAATGCAATTAATGCACCTTTGGGTTAGCACCCAAGCAAAAGCCAGACCTGCGTTTTAAAGAACGCCCCATAGAATTGTATTAGGGTGGCACCATACTAGATTTCATCATGTAATTTAAGTTATGAATGTTTACTGAATGGACCTCGGTCAACCATTGATAAGTGAAACCGCGATAACTGATAACGCGATAAACAGTGGATACAGAGGTTTTACTAAATATGTATATATATATATATATATATATATATATACACTTGAAAGTGATTCAGCATAACTGTAAAAAACTGAATAAAAAATATCACCTGAACATCTCTATGTAAAAAAGAAAGATAGTTTACCTCAAAATTTCCTAAGTATTCAAACCCCATTGCAAAGGATTTTAAGCAGCAAATCAGTATGTCTGTCCCGGGACAACTAAGGGAGTGAGCTTTTGTGCACTCTCATATTATTTCCCTATTCAGTTTAAGGAAGTTTACTATGAAATCTCATGAAAGTTAAGTGAAATCTCATGAGATCACAGTAAAAGAGTTCATGACCTCAGCACTGCTGATGCTGATTGGCTGCTGTTCATTTATTCATTTTTTTTTTTACCTGCAGCTGGGCAGTAACTGAGTATAACTTTTTACACAGGACTTACTCTGCTGAGCTGAGGAAGTTGTAAGGTAAAATATCTTCCTTTTTTAGAGATGCTCAGGTGATATTTTCCTGTCAGCTTTTTACAGTTATACTGCATCTGTTTCAAGTGATTTAGTATATAAGTATTATGTCCCTTTAAGTCAAATCTCATAAGATCACAGTAAAAGAGTTCATGACCTCAGCACTGCTGATGCTGATTGGCTGCTGTTTATTTCTTTATTATTATTTTTTTTTACCTGCAGCTGAGCAACAGCTGAGTATAACTTTTTACACAGAACTTACTTTACTGAGCTGAGGAAATGAGGCCCCGTCGAGTGCCTGTGAAAGGAGGGGCCAGTGACCTCACTCGAGGCGTAGAGGGGTGTGTCTTCGTGAGCCGTTGCTCACTTTCCCTTTCAGCGTCGTTTGAAGAGGACCTGGAAAAGAAGCGTTACCTGCAAAGAAGCTTTCTACTCACCATGGCGGATCTTCAATCAATTCTCAGCACGGTCCAGGAGCTGCTGAAGTCGAAGGGCGTCGAATGGATCCAGCGAAGACTCGTTCCCGAAGAGGTCGTCGGTTCCGGAGGAGAAGCGACGGTGGGTGGAGGAGCTTCTAGGCCTGTTCGCAGGTCCCGCCCGCCTGAGAGACTATCGCCTAGATTTAGAGTTCTGCGGCCAAAGGGGTGCGTAGCTAACGCTGGCTTTTTTCTGGCCGCACCTTTTAAATACCGCTAGTATTGAGAGTTCACAGAATGGCTGCGTTAGGATCCAAAAAAGGAGCGTAGAGCATATTTAACGCAACTTCAACTCTCGATACCAGCGTTGCTTACGGACGCGGCCAGCTTCAAAAACGTGCTCGTGCACGATTCCCCCATAGAAAACAATGGGGCTGTTTGAGCTGAAAAAAAACCTAACACCTGCAAAAAAGCCGCGTTCAGCTCCTAACGCAGCCCCATTGTTTGCTATGGGGAAACACTTCCTACGTCTGCACCTAACACTCTAACATGTACCCCGAGTCTAAACACCCCTAACCTTACACTTATTAACCCCTATTCTGCCGCCCCCGCTATCGACGACCCCTGCATATTTTTATTAACCCCTAATCTGCCGCTCCGTAAACCGCCGCTACTTACATTATCCCTATGTACCCTAATCTGCTGCCCCTAACACCGCCGACCCCTATATTATATTTATTAACCCCTAATCTGCCCCCCACAACGTCGCCTCCACCTGCCTACACTTAATAACCCCTAATCTGCCGAGCGGACCGCACCGCTATTATAATAAAGTTATTAACCCCTAATCCGCCTCACTAACCCTATAATAAATAGTATTAACCCCTAATCTGCCCTCCCTAACATCGCCGACACCTAACTTCAAGTATTAACCCCTAATCTGCCGACTGGAGCTCACCGCTATTCTAATAAATGTATTAACCCCTAAAGCTAAGTCTAACCCTAACACTAACACCCCCCTAAATTAAATATAATTTAAATCTAACAAAATTAATTAACTCTTATTAAATAAATTATTCCTATTTAAAGCTAAATACTTACCTGTAAAATAAATCCTAATATAGCTACAATATAAATTTTAATTATATTATAGCTATTTTAGGATTTATATTTATTTTACAGGCAACTTTGTATTTATTTTAACCAGGTACAATAGCTATTAAATAGTTAAGAACTATTTAATAGCTAAAATAGTTAAAATAATTACAAAATTATCTGTAAAATAAATCCTAACCTAAGTTACAATTAAACCTAACACTATACTATCAATAAATTAATTAAATAAAATACCTACAATTACCTACAATTAAACCTAACACTACACTATCAATAAATTAATTAAATACAATATCTACAAATAAATACAATGAAATAAACTAACTAAAGTACAAAAAAATATAAAAGAACTAAGTTACAAAAAATAAAAAAATATTTACAAACATCAGAAAAATATTACAACAATTTTAAACTAATTACACCTACTCTAAGCCCCCTAATAAAATAACAAAGCCCCCCAAAATAAAAAATGCCCTACCCTATTCTAAATTAAAAAAGTTCAAAGCTCTTTTACCTTACCAGCCCTGAACAGGGCCCTTTGCGGGGCATGCCCCAAAGAATTCAGCTCTTTTGCCTGTAAAAAAAACACATACAATACCCCCCCAACATTACAACCCACTACCCACATACCCCTAATCTAACCCAAACCCCCCTTAAATAAACCTAACACTAAGCCCCTGAAGATCTCCCTACCTTGTCTTCACCTCACCGGGTCCCGATCTGTCCAGAAGAGCCTCCGATGTCTTGATCCAAGCCCAAGCGGGGGGCTGAAGAGTGACGTCCATCCTCGGGCTGAAGTCTGGATCCAAGCGGCGGCTGAAGAAATCCATCATCGGCTGAAGTCGGAAGTCCATCATCGGGATAAAGTCTTCTATCAATTCGCATCTTCAATCTTCTTTCTTCTGGAGCGGAGCGGAGCCATCTTCTTTCCAACCGACGCGGAACATCCTCTTCAACCGACGCCTACTCGCCGAATGACAGTTCCTTTAAATGACGTCATCCAAGATGGCGTCCCTCGAATTCCGATTGGCTGATAGGATTCTATCAGCCAATCGGAATTAAGGTAGGAATATTCTGATTGGCTGATGGAATCAGCCAATCAGAATCAAGTTCAATCCGATTGGCTGATCCAATCAGCCAATCAGATTGAGCTTGCATTCTATTGGCTGATCGGAACAGCCAATAGAATGCGAGCTCAATCTTATTGGCTGATCGGATCAGCCAATCGGATTGAACTTGATTCTGATTGGCTGATTCCATCAGCCAATCAGAATTTTCCTACCTTAATTCCGATTGGCTGATAGAATCCTATCAGCCAATCGGAATTTGAGGGACGCTATCTTGGATGATGTCCCTTAAAGGAACCGTCATTCGTCGGGAAGTCGTCGGAAGAAGATGATGGGTCTGCGGTGGAGGTCTTCAAGATGGAGCCGGTCCTCATCGGATGAAGATAGAAGATGCCGCTTGGATCAAGATGGTTGCCGGTCCGGATCGCCTCTTCTTCCCGGATAGGATGAAGACTTTGGAGCCTCTTCTGGACCTCTTCAGCTGCAGGATGATGGATGTCTAGCCCCCGCTTGGGCTTGGATGAAGATTTTGGAGCCAGGACGGATCGGTGTGATACCCGGCGAGGTGAAGACAAGGTAGGAAGATCTTCAGGGGCTTAGTGTTAGGTTTATTTAAGGGGGGTTTGGGTTAGATTAGGGGTATGTGGGTGGTGGGTTGTAATGTTGGGGGGGTATTGTATGTTTTTTTTTACAGGCAAAAGAGCTGAATTCTTTGGGGCATGCCCCGCAAAGGGCCCTGTTCAGGGCTGGTAAGGTAAAAGAGCTTTGAACTTTTGTAATTTAGAATAGGGTAGGGCATTTTTTATTTTGGGGGGCTTTGTTATTTTATTAGGGGGCTTAGAGTAGGTGTAATTAGTTTAAAATTGTTGTAATTTTTTTTTTAATGTTTGTAAATATTTTTTTATTTTTTGTAACTTAGTTCTTTTTTATTTTTTGTACTTTAGTTAGTTTATTTCATTGTATTTATTTCTAGGAATTGTATTTAATTTATTTATTTCTAGTGTAGTGTTAGGTTTAATTGTAGATAATTGTAGGTAGTTTATTTAATTTATTTATTGATAGTGTAGTGTTAGGTTTAATTGTAACTTAGGTTAGGATTTATTTTACAGGTAATTTTGTAATTATTTTAACTATTTTAGCTATTAAATAGTTCTTAACTATTTAATAGCTATTGTATCTGGTTAAAATAAATACAAAGTTACCTGTAAAATAAATATAAATCCTAAAATAGCTATAATATAATTATAATTTATGTTGTAGCTATATTAGGGTTTATTTTACAGGTAAGTATTTAGATTTAAATAGGAATAATTTATTTAATAAGAGTTAATTTATTTAGTTAGAATAAAATTATATTTAACTTAGGGGGGTGTTAGGGTTAGGGTTAAAATTAGCTTTAGGGGTTAAAAAATTTATTAGAGTAGCGGTGAGCTCCGATCGGCAGATTAGGGGTTAATGCTTGAAGTTAGGTGTCGGTGATGTTAGGGAGGGCAGATTAGGGGTTAATACTATTTATTATAGGGTTATTGAGGCGGGAGTGAGGCGGATTAGGGGTTAATAACTTTATTATAGTAGCGGTGCGGTCCGCTCGGCAGATTAGGGGTTAATAAGTGTAGGCAGGTGGAGGCGACATTGAGGGGGGCAGATTAGGGGTTAATAAATATAATATAGGGGTCGGCGGTGTTAGGGGCAGCAGATTAGGGGTACATAGCTATAATGTAGCTGGCGGCGGCGTGCGGATGGCAGATTAGGGGTTAATAATAATATGCAGGGGTCAGCGATAGCGGGGGCGGCAGATTAGAGGTTAATAAATATAATATAGGGGTCGGCGGTGTTAGGGGCAGCAGATTAGGGGTACATAGGGATAACGTAGTTGGCGGCAGGGTACAGAGCGGAAGATTAGGGGTTAAAAATTTTTTATAGAGTGGCGGCGATGTGGGGGGGCCTCGGTTTAGGGGTACATAGGTAGTTTATGGGTGTTAGTGTACTTTAGAGCACAGTAGTTAAGAGCTTTATAAACCGGCGTAGCCCAGAAACCTCTTAACTACTGACTTTTTTCTGCGGCTGGAGTTTTGTCGTTAGATTTCTAACGCTCACTTCAGACACGACTCTAAATACCGGAGTTAGAAAGTTCCCATTGAAAAGATAGGATACGCAATTGACGTAAGGGGATCTGCGGTATGGAAAAGTCGTGGCTGGAAAGTGAGCGTTAGACACTTTCCTGACTGACTCCAAATACCGGCGGTAGCCTAAAACCAGCGTTAGGAGCCTCTAACGCTGGTTTTGACGGCTACCGCCAAACTCTAAATCTAGGCCTAGGTCCGGCGGGAGCGAAGAGACAGATTCCAGTAGCAGAGGAAGAAGAGCGGCAAAGTCTTCGTCAGCGGGAGGCGTTTCAGGTAAACGGGCGGTGCAGGCCGGCACCGTCGCAAGCAAGTCGGGAGTTGGAGACAAGTGCCGGAGCAGGAGTGGAGTCGGCAGCGTTCCGGAGGAGTCACGGTTGCCGGTTTCGGAGCCTAAGGTAATGTTATTTCTTTTGCAGGTGAAGTGGGGCATTATGGTGGCGTTATGGAGGATAATGAGGCAGCAATGGGGGCAGTGGAGGAAGACTCCGAAGAAGAGGCCTCTTTGAATTTGGCGCCATTTAGGGAGCAGGTAACGGACATTACAGGCCTAAAGGGATCATCTTTCCGGGAGGGTGATACGGCCTCTGGGCCTAATTTGGCGCAATTTCATGAGCATACGGCCCTCAATGAAGGTGCCAGTGGGGGATGGTCAGAGTCTGCTGGGAAAACGAGCTCAACGGGCGCTAGGCCTAAGGCTAGGGTGCTTGAGAGGCCGGTGGATAATGCAGTTAGGAGAGAATTAGTTTTTCAGGACCCCAGCACTAAAGGGCCTGGTAAAAAAGCTGTGAAGAAAACTAAACATTGTGACAATATAGCTGGACCAGCTTACACTGTGGCACAGGATGTTAGTCTAGATGTAGGGGTTCAGGAGGGTGGTATTTTGGAAGAATATGCTTTCAATAGGGGAGGTAATCAATTTAGCAGAGGTAGGGATAGTGGAGTTAATCAGGGTTTTAAGGATTTTAGGGGGGCTGCCGTTAGGCAGGGTAATGTGTCTTTTTCCCCAGCTATTTTTCAGGATAGGTGCTGTACTTCTGGACAGACTGACGTCGCTCGTCGGAGCGGCCACAAAGAAGGTGATTCTTTATGGATAGAGGAGCAGTACAGCGACTTTGGTGAGGAGGAGGAGGAAGATCAGTTCCCATCTTGTTCAGGACCAGTTTCAACAGATCAGGTAGGGGGTGATAAAATGTCACCACAGGGGGTATTGATGTTTTAAATCAATTAATTAAGGCTTTAGTTCCAGAGAAAGTTGGGGGGTTTATTATTAGTCCAGTGGGTAGGAATTCTCCTTTAGCTGAGTGTAAAGATAGCAGGGCTAGGCCTAGTTTTGTCAGGAGTCATAGGGATATTAATGATTCTGTTAGTGGTAGAATTGTAGATAATAGGGATTACGCATCCTCACAGGTCAAGTCAGGCGAGTGGAAGAGTCAGGAAAGAAGGTCCAGGATTCCAATAGCATGGCGACGGGTAAGATCCCGGTCGCCTACTAGTGTCAGAAAGAATCAGGATTCAGAAACGTCTGTCTGGGGTACACTAGACAGTCAGTCAAGGGAGAGAGTGAGACATAGGAGATCTAGATCTCCGGAAAGAAGGAGTCACAAAGATAGAGTGGTTCCAAGACATGGAAATGAATCTATATGCCTGGATGCAAGGAAGGAGACAGGTACATCTAAGGAGTTATCCAAATCTTCATGTGATGCAGGTGCGAGTAGTAGTGTGTTTCCAGTGTTAAGTGTGAGTGCGGCTGATGACAGGTGTGAGGTTTTACTGAGAGGTTTGAAGGATTTAGTTTCTCAGATGGAGAACAGTTTGCAATCTAATGTTAGTGTTGTTAACAGTGTGCAGGCAAATGTTATTGTTCCCTCGGGTCCGGTTGGTGCCTGGGTTGTGCAGAATGTGACTTCCAGTGGAAGTTTTTTAGATCAGGCGGTTTCTGTACCATCTGGTGCTCCTTCTGTTGTTAGTCAGGTTAGGGTATCTGATCAAGCCTTGAGGCGTCCTTGTTTGTGTTTGGTAGGTCCTTTGGGTATTCATCTCTCTAAGGATATTAAAGAGAAGATTTGGAGACGAGAGTTTGTTGAAATATTTTTTCTTCTTCCTGTGGAGCAAAGTTTTGACAGCAAGGATGATACTAAAAGTGAGTCGGGAAAGAAGGAAGATGATGATCAGAAAAGAAAATTTAGGAAGATTCCTAAAACTCTGTCTAATTGGTCTAGGGCCTTTTGTAGTTTAGCTAGTGTTATTGGGGAAAAGAACCCTGAATTGTGTTCTTCCCTCTTCTGTTACCTGGGCGAAATAGCAAGTGCTTGTCGTACTTATGGTGGTTTAGCTTGGTGGAAGTATGATGAGCAGTTCCGTCAGCGTTTGGCGGTTCGGCCGGAGATGCTTTGGGATGATAGGGATATGGGCATCTGGTTGGAGCTTATGACTCCGCTAAGGTCTGGGCAGCCCTTTCGGGGTTCGGGAGGGGTTTCAAGTGCCTCCTCATCAGCTTCATCAGTAGTGGCCTTTAGGAAAGTTGTCTGCTTTCAGTTCAATGAAGGGGTGTGTAAATTTGGAACGGCTTGCTAGTACAAGCACGAATGTTCCTTTTGTGGAGGAATTCATTCCAGCGTCAAGTGTTTCAAGATGGCTAAATCTTCAACAAAGGTTGATAGTGTCATTCAAGGCCAAGACTCCGGTGAAAGTAAAAAAGATGGAGCCTTGGTTAAGATTGTACGGTAGGAGAAGGGGTATGGCTTCTGATGCGGAGATTCTGTTTATTGATTTTAATGATGGCTTCTTTATACCATTTGTTAAGGGTATTGAGTCTGTTTTTGCTGGTAATCTTAAGTCTGCTAGGGATTTCCCTGATGTGGTGTTGCATAAAATTCGGAAAGAGGTTTCTTTGGGCAGAATGGTAGGCCCCTTTTCTGCTCCTCCTTTTGATAATCTAAGGGTGTCCCCCTTGGGTGTTGTTCCAAAGAAGGTTCCGAATCAATATAGGCTTATCCACCATTTGTCCTTTCCGAAAGGTTTTTCGGTGAATGATGGAATTGAACCTGAGTTATCTATGGTAAGATATGCGTCCTTTGATAAAGCTTTGTCTTTGGTTAAGGAGACGGGTTCTAATGCTTTGTTGGCTAAAGTGGATATTGAATCTGCTTTTAGGTTGTTGCCAGTGCATCCAGCGTGCCATCATTTATTGGGCTGTTTTGTGGATGGGTCTTATTTTGTGGACTTGTGTTTACCTATGGGTTGTTCCATTTCTTCTTGTTCCTTGTTTGAAAATTTTTGCTGTTTCTTGGAATGGGTGGTGAAACAGATTTCTGGGTTGTCATCAGTTATCCATTATTTGGACGACTTTCTTTTTGTGTGTCCTTCTGGACAGAATTCGTGTCAGGTTCTTATGGATGCGTTTTTTGCTATGGCTGGGGATTTTGGTATCCCAATTGCATCTGTCAAAAAGGAAGGGCCTTCTTCTATGATTAGTTTCCTGGGTATCTGCATTGATACAGTTATGATGGAATGCAGGCTTCCTGAGGAAAAGGTGAAGGATTTGTTAATTTCTGTTGATTCAGCTCTGAGGAGGAAGAAGCTTTCTTTGAGGGAGATTCAATCTTTAGTTGGCAAGCTGAATTTTGCTTGCAAGATTATCCCAGTTGGCAGATTTTTTTGTAGGAGATTGTCCTTGTCAACGGTCGGGGTTAAGATTCCTCATTTTAGGATCCGTTTGTCTGCTCAAGTAAAGGAGGACTTACATGTTTGGAAGGCTTTTTTAAAGGACTTCAATGGCAATTCCTTGATTCAGTCTGCGGAAGTGGTGAACAGTGAATTGCATTTATTTACAGATTCTTCTGGTGCACATGGTTTCGGTGCTTTGTTTGGTAAATGGTGTTCAGGTGCTTGGCCCGGTGTTTAGGCGATAGCTGGCCTGACCAGAAACCTCGTTTTTCTGGAGTTATTCCCGTTAGTGGTGGCTTTGAAGATTTGGGGTTGCGAGTTTGGAAACAAAAAAGTGTTTTTTCATTCTGACAATATGGGCGTGGTTTTTGCCATCAACCGTTTGTCTTCTAGTTCTAAACTGGTTATTGGTTTGATCAGAATGTTTGTTTTCGAATGTTTGAAACATAATGTGTATTTTAGAGCTGTTCATGTGCCTGGAAAGGAGAATATAGGGGCTGATGCTCTTTCTCGTTTTCAGTGGCAGAGGTTTCGAGAAGCAGTTCCGGATGCAGACATTGTGGGTGCTACGTGCCCGGAGGAAATGTGGTACCTGAATTTTCTAGAGTGTTGAATATGGTGAGGGGAGCCTTAGCTCCTATGACTTGGAATGCTTATGTGGCTGTTTGGGTTCACTGGCTCAATAAATTGGTTGGGAAGGATAGTCATGTGGATGAAGTGAATTTGCTTTTGAATTGGATTGAGGTGTGGAGGATGAAAAATTTCTCTAAATCATTGATAAAGCGTAACATGTCGGCTTTATCTTTCTTGTTTAAAACTTTAGGTTGGCAGGATTTATCCAAAAAATTTTGTGTCCGTATGGCAGTGAGAGGTTTGTTAAAGAAGAAAGTAGTTTTGGATAAGAGGCGTCCATTGGTTTTTTCAATATTGGAAAGAATGGTTTTAGTTTTGCATAGTTTGTTTTTCCAATTTTGAAGTGTCACTATTTAAGGTAGCTTTTGTATTAGCTTATTTTGGAGCTTTTAGAGTATCTGAATTGGTTTCCGCGAATCGTTGGAGTCAAGGTGGTTTTGATTTGAATGATGTTGTGTTGAATTCACAAGAGGTTCTGTTATGGTTAAAGAAATCGAAAGCTGATCAAGAAGGTAGGGGTTGTTGGGTTAGCTTGAAACAGATTGGAGGGGTGTGCTGCCCGGTTACGGCAGTTCAAGAATTTTTGCATTTGAGGAGTTGTTTAAAGGGTAGAACTTTGTTAATCCATGAAGATGGGACCTGTTTATCTCGTTTTCAATTTGAAGCGGTGTTGAAGAAAGCTTTATTGGAGATTGGAGTGGATAGTAGGGAATTTGGATGCCATTCCTTTAAGATTGGGGCAGCTATGGAAGCGAGCATTTTTGGGTTTGAATGAAGGTGTGGTGAAGAGGATTGGAAGGTGGAAGTCTGGTTGCTTCAGGTTATATGTTAGGCCAAACTTAGGCCTAGATTTGGAGTTCAGCGGTAGCCGTCAAAACCAGCGTTAGAGGCTCCTAACGCTGGTTTTGGCCGCCCGCTGGTATTTGGAGTCAGTGATTAAAGGGTCTAACGCTCACTTTACAGCCGCGACTTTTCCATACCGCAGATCCCCCTACGCCATTTGCGTAGCCTATATTTTCAATGGGATCTTTCTAACGCTGGTATTTAGAGTCGTTTCTGAAGTGAGCGTTAGAGCTCTAACGACAAGATTCCAGACGCCTGAAAATAGCAGGAGTTAAGAGCTTTCTGGCTAACGCCGGTTCATAAAGCTCTTAACTACTGTACCCTAAAGTACACTAACACCCATAAACTACCTATGTACCCCTAAACCGAGGTCCCCCCACACCACCGCCACTCGATTAAAATTTTTAACCCCTAATCTGCCGACCGCCACCTACGTTATATTTATGTACCCCTAATCTGCTGCCCCTAACCCCGACGACCCCTGTATTACATTTATTAAACCCTAACTTGCCCCCCACAACGTCGCCGCCAGCTACCTACAATAATTAACCCCTAATCTTCCGACCGCAAATCGCCGCCACCTACGTTATCCCTATGTACCCCTAATCTGCTGCCCCTAACATCGCCGACCCCTATATTATATTTATTAACCCCTAATCTGCCCCCCTCAACGTCGCCGACACCTGCCTACACTTATTAACCCCTAATCTGCCGAGCGGACCTGAGCGCTACTATAATAAAGTTATTAACCCCTAATCCGCCTCACTAACCCTATCATAAATAGTATTAACCCCTAATCTGCCCTCCCTAACATCGCCGACACCTAACTTCAATTATTAACCCCTAATCTTCCGATCGGAGCTCACCGCTATTCTAATAAATGGATTAACCCCTAAAGCTAAGTCTAACCCTAACACTAACACCCCCCTAAGTTAAATATAATATTTATCTAACGAAATAAATTAACTCTTATTAAATAACTTATTTCTATTTAAAGCTAAATACTTACCTGTAAAATAAATCCTAATATAGCTACACTATAAATTATAATTATATTATAGCTATTTTAGGATTAATATTTATTTTACAGGTAACTTTGTATTTATTTTAACCAGGTACAATAGCTATTAAATAGTTAAGAACTATTTAATAGTTACCTAGTTAAAATAATAACAAATTTACCTGTAAAATAAATCCTAACCTAAGTTATAATTAAACCTAACACTACCCTATCAATAAAATAATTAAATAAACTACCTACAATTACCTACAATTAACCTAACACTACACTATCAATAAATTAATTAAACACAATTCCTACAAATAAATACAATTAAATAAACTAGCTAAAGTACAAAAAATAAAAAAGAAATAAGTTACAGAAAATAAAAAAATATTTACAAACATAAGAAAAATATTACAACAATTTTAAACTAATTACACCTACTCTAAGCCCCCTAATAAAATAACAAAGCCCCCCAAAATAAAAAATTCCCTACCCTATTCTAAATTAAAAAAGTTACAAGCTCTTTTACCTTACCAGCCCTGAACAGGGCCCTTTGCGGGGCATGCCCCAAGAATTTCAGCTCTTTTGCCTGTAAAAAAAAACATACAATACCCCCCCCCCCAACATTACAACCCACCACCCACATACCCCTAATCTAACCCAAACCCCCCTTAAATAAACCTAACACTAAGCCCCTGAAGATCTTCCTACCTTGTCTTCACCATCCAGGTATCACCGATCCGTCCTGGCTCCAAGATCTTCATCCAACCCAAGCGGGGGTTGGCGATCCATAATCCGGTCCAGAAGAGGCTCCAAAGTCTTCCTCCTATCCGGCAAGAAGAGGACATCCGGACCGGCAAACATCTTCTCCAAGCGGCATCTTCGATCTTCTTCCATCCGGAGCGAAGCGGCAGGATCCTGAAGACATCCAGCGCGGAACATCCATCCGGACCGACGACTGAACGACGAATGACTGTTCCTTTAAGGGACGTCATCCAAGATGGCGTCCCTCGAATTCCGATTGGCTGATAGGATTCTATCAGCCAATCGGAATTAAGGTAGGAATTTTCTGATTGGCTGATGGAATCAGCCAATCAGAATCAAGTTCAATCCGATTGGCTGATCCAATCAGCCAATCAGATTGAGCTCGCATTCTATTGGCTGTTCCGATCAGCCAATAGAATGCGAGCTCAATCTGATTGGCTGATTGGATCGGCCAATCGGATTGAACTAGATTCTGATTGGCTGATTCCATCAGCCAATCAGAAAATTTCTACCTTAATTCCGATTGGCTGATAGAATCCTATCAGCCAATCGGAATTCGAGGGACGCCATCTTGGATGACGTCCCTTAAAGGAACAGTCATTCGTCGTTCAGTCGTCGGTCCGGATGGATGTTCCGCGCTGGATGTCTTCAGGATCCTGCCGCTTCGCTCCGGATGGAAGAAGATCGAAGATGCCGCTTGGAGAAGATGTTTGCCGGTCCGGATGTCCTCTTCTTGCCGGATAGGAGGAAGACTTTGGAGCCTCTTCTGGACCGGATTATGGATCGCCAACCCCCGCTTGAGTTGGATGAAGATCTTGGAGCCAGGACGGATCGGTGATACCTGGATGGTGAAGACAAGGTAGGAAGATCTTCAGGGGCTTAGTGTTAGGTTTATTTAAGGGGGGTTTGGGTTAGATTAGGGGTATGTGGGTGGTGGGTTGTAATGTTGGGGGGGGGGTATTGTATGTTTTTTTTACAGGCAAAAGAGCTGAAATTCTTGGGGCATGCCCCGCAAAGGACCCTGTTCAGGGCTGGTAAGGTAAAAGAGCTTGTAACTTTTTTAATTTAGAATAGGGTAGGGATTTTTTTATTTTGGGGGGCTTTGTTATTTTATTAGGGGGCTTAGAGTAGGTGTAATTAGTTTAAAATTGTTGTAATATTTTTCTTATGTTTGTAAATATTTTTTTATTTTCTGTAACTTAGTTCTTTTTTATTTTTTGTACTTTAGCTAGTTTATTTAATTGTATTTATTTGTAGGAATTGTGTTTAATTAATTTATTGATAGTGTAGTGTTAGGTTAATTGTAGGTAATTGTAGGTAGTTTATTTAATTATTTTATTGATAGGGTAGTGTTAGGTTTAATTATAACTTAGGTTAGGATTTATTTTACAGGTAAATTTGTTATTATTTTAACTAGGTAACTATTAAATAGTTCTTAACTATTTAATAGCTATTGTACCTGGTTAAAATAAATACAAAGTTACCTGTAAAATAAATATTAATCCTAAAATAGCTATAATATAATTATAATTTATATTGTAGCTATATTAGGATTTATTTTACAGGTAAGTATTTAGCTTTAAATAGAAATAAGTTATTTAATAAGAGTTAATTTATTTCGTTAGATAAATATTATATTTAACTTAGGGGGGTGTTAGTGTTAGGGTTAGACTTAGCTTTAGGGGTTAATCCATTTATTAGAATAGCGGTGAGCTCCGATCGGAAGATTAGGGGTTAATAATTGAAGTTAGGTGTCGGCGATGTTAGGGAGGGCAGATTAGGGGTTAATACTATTTATGATAGGGTTAGTGAGGCGGATTAGGGGTTAATAACTTTATTATAGTAGCGCTCAGGTCCGCTCGGCAGATTAGGGGTTAATAAGTGTAGGCAGGTGTCGGCGACGTTGTGGGGGGCAGGTTAGGGGTTAATAAATATAATATAGGGGTCGGCGGTGTTAGGGGTAGCAGATTAGGGGTACATAGGGATAACGTAGGTGGCGGCGGTTTACGGAGCGGCAGATTAGGGGTTTAAAAAAATATGCAGGGGTCAGCGATAGCGGGGGCGGCAGATTAGGGGTTAATAAGTGTAAGGCTAGGGGTGTTTAGACTCGGGGTACATGTTAGAGTGTTAGGTGCAGACGTAGGAAGTGTTTCCCCATAGGAAACAATGGGGCTGCGTTAGGAGCTGAACGCTGCTTTTTTGCAGGTGTTAGGTTTTTTTTCAGCTCAAACAGCCCCATTGTTTCCTATGGGGGAATCGTGCACGAGCACGTTTTTGAGGCCGGCCGTGTCCGTAAGCAACTCTGGTATCGAGAGTTGCATTTGCGGTAAAAATGCTCTACGCTCCTTTTTTGGAGCCTAACGCAGCATTTGTTTGAACTCTCGATACCAGAGTTAATTTTATGGTGCGGCCAGAAAAAAGCCAGCGGAGCGTTAACAGCCCTTTTACCGCCGAACTCCAAATCTAGGCCCTAGTGTGTTAGTTTCTTGTTTCAGCAGGTCCTCTGCATTGTTGGATCGTTGGTCACTCCTATATTTACTGGGCGAGAAAAGCAGCTTCATGTAAAGATGCGGGGTCCCAACTTTGTTGCTCATTTGAAAATGTGTTCATTAAATGGTTTGGTATTAGGGGTTTGAGGTGGGATCAATTGATAGGGCATGTTATTAGTTGGGCTAGACTTTTTCACCCTCCTGATATTCTAGTCATTCATGCGGGGGGCAACGACCTTGGTTTTATGTCTCAGAAAAGGTTAATAGATACGATTAAGTGGGACATCATTAGATTAAGGGAGTTATTTCCTCGAATCACGATTGTTTGGTCAGATATAGAATGCATACTTTGCTGGAGATCAGAAATTGGACTGCTCTAGAAAGAAAGTCAACAGGACTATTTCTAGCTTTGTGGCAAAATTGGGTGGTTTTGCAATTCGTCATGTAGAATTTGAAGCTGAAACGGGCAGATGTTTCTTTTTAAACGATGGTGTTCACCTTAACGAGATTGGTCTCCATTTGTTTAACTTTAATTTAAGCGAGGGTGTGAAAAAGGCCTTAGCCCTGTGGGTTGGTGCACAATTGTAATTCGTTTAGTGGCGGGGTGCTAGCCTAAAAAGTGGAATATTATTGTGGGTACCTCCTCAGATATGGGGAGAGATTTTATATGGGGGCATGCCTGGCTGAGAGCCAGTGGAAGGCACGTCTTTTTGTTTAGGGCTAGCACCTTTAAATGAAGTTTGTGTATTTTAATAAAGTTTTATCTTCATTTAATTTTAATAAATGCGGGCTGCAGCCTTTTTCACCCATACTTTGTGTCCGTGTTTTATTTATTTAGTTAATTATTTAACAATGCCTAGATGTGTGGTCAATTTTGAGGTAAAATATCTTCCTTTTTTACATAGAGATGCTCAGGTGATGTTTTCTGTCACCTTTTTACAGTTATACTGCATCAGTTTCAAGGGATTTAGCATCTGAGTATTACGTCCCTTTAATATTATTTTTTTAACACTGATTTGCTTCTGTGTTCTTTCCTACCCTGCTAATTTGTTTTTAACTTTTACCTTTCCAAACATGTTGTTTATTTTTAAATACAGAATGTAGTAAATTTCCTTTTTCAATATTTGTTTCTGGAAATATACTTATTTAATATCCCTTCAGGGATATGGGCTTGGAGATACCATCCCTTTCTGACCTTTCAGTCTTTTTTCACATCGTAGGAAGAAAGACCCTCATGGTTTTTCTCTTGTGGAAAAAAAGGATGGAGACCCAAAAAATGTTGGCAGGTTTCATATTAGTTTCCATCTGTTCTGCAGATGTTACAACTTACTCAAATGTCTTGTTATGTTTTATAAGGACTCATTCCTGAATGCCCTATGATAGATGTTAAGTCTAAAAATTTTAGCCCTAAGGGATAAGGAGAGATGACCCTCTGTCCTGCCTCCAACTAAGTTTACATCTGGTCTTCAATATGCTAATACGATATGTGCATTAAATTAAATGACACAGTGAAGGCTACATTCAAAACAGAGCGATGATAAAATTTCAGTATCACACACAAGATTTACTTGATGAAAGCTTACAAGATTTTTTAATATATAGAAAATGTTTTGGTTTATGCTGTATGTGCCCTACATAATATAACATTTACAATATGATGAAGATATCTTTACTGAAATACTAGCCTACTAGCCTATCTGTTTTAAATGATGTTATGGGACTGAAGTAAACTTTTACTCCATGGAATTTGTATCTAGAACATTTACATTGTACTTTTTTATGTTGTTATTAAAAGATACACAGATTTTAACCCAATGTTTTTATTTTATGGATTTAAATAAGGCATGGCCTTAAAGGGATATTGCCTTGAACATTGAAAGTACCCACACATTTTTTTAAAGTAATGGTAAACTTTACGTTTTAAAATCAGATCCATCCACAAAACTTTTTTTGTGAACAAAAAGTTTGATCTCTTCTCCATTCAGCACTCTAGCTACAAAAAAAATGCTGTACGGCTAGAGAACCAATTGGAGAACAGTTTATACCATTGCCTCACAAAAAAATGAGTTTTGAAGTGGGCGGACAGAGAGAATATCACGGCTAGATTAAAAAGTATGTTACAGTGCATCTTCATTAGAAGTGATCAATTAAAGTCCATATAAAATAGTGCTTAGATTCTGGACCTGGTTTTAAAACATGTAAAGTTTACCAACACTTTCATTTAGCATAGTGAAAATCAATGCAATGTATTATTCATTTTGCTTATTTTCATGCAATTTACCTGTGAACACTCTTACAGCTCTATATAGAAATTCTGAAGTACATCATTAAAGGACATAAAGAAGTAATATTAAAATGCCCTACTGTGCTGTAGCATTTTACTATTGCACTGCTTATTGAAAAGAGCTGTGGCTAAACCCCATAATGCAGTTAATCACATAGTTAAAGTCAGTTTAGATCACCATTGCATTAGGGTTCCAAACTGAACACTGCCGCAATTAAGGGTTGTGCAGTTGTGCACATATGCCTTCCCTTATTTGCTGGCTCAACAGTCATGTTCATCTCCGGACCTCCATCCTAGACTAGAAACATAGAAACATAGAAACATAGATATTGACGGCAGATAAGAGCCATAGGCCCAGCAAGTCTGCCCGACCTTACCTAACAGTATAAACTTATCTAGTTCGTAGGATAGCCCTATGCTTGTCCCATGCATTTTTAAAGTCCCCCACAGTGTTTGTTGCTACTACCTCTTGAGGAAGTTTATTCCATAAATCAATCACTCTTTCTGTAAAGAAGTGCTTCCTCAAATTACTTCTGAATCTACTACCCTTTAGCTTGAGCTCATGACCCCTTGTTCTTGAATTTTCCATTTTATGTAAAATACCCACAGCCTCAGTTTTACTAAACCCTTTAATGTACTTGAAAGTTGCTATCATATCACCTCTTTCCCTTCTCTCCTCTAAGCTATACATATTTAGGTCATTGAGCCTATCCTGGTAAGTTTTATTTTTTAGACCATGTACCATTTTGGTAGCCCTCCTTTGCACAGATTCAAGTTTGTTAATATCCTTCTGAAGATATGGTCTCCAGAACTGCACACAATACTCAAGATGAGGCCTAACTAATGATCTATAAAGTGGCATAAGAACCTTACTATTTCTGCTGCAAATACCTCTACCAATACATCCAAGCATTCTGCTAGCCTTACTCGCTGCATTACTACATTGTTTACTAAGTTTTAAATCATCTGAAATAATAATTCCCAAGTCCTGTTCCTCGTCTGTAACAGTCAGTAAAGTGTCATTGAGTCTGTAATTAACATTTGGATTTTTCTTCCCTAAATGCATTATTTTACACTTTGCTGTGTTAAACTTTAGACCCCAGTCATTTGTCCAATCCTCCAATTGTTGTATATCACTTCTCATTTTGTCTACCCCCCCCCCCCTGGAACATCCACTCTGTTGCAAATTTTTGTATCATCTGCAAAGAGACATACTTTCCCCTGTAGCCCTTTGCTGATATCGCAGATAAATATGTTAAACAAAACAGGCCCCAGAACTGACCCCTGAGGAACACCACTAGTAACAGCCCCCTCTGCTGAATGAACTCCATTTACTAAGACACTTTGTTTTCTGTCCTTAAGCCAGCATTCCACCCAGTTCACAATTTTTGAATCTACACCAAGGAGATATAGTTTGTGAATAAGTTTATTGTGTGGGACGGTGTCAAATGCTTTGCTGAAATCTAGATATGCTACATCAACTGCTCCTCCCTTGTCTAATACTTTTGTTACATAATCAAAGAAGTCAACTACCTTTAGAAGAAGACTACCTTTAAGTATGTATTCCACCATTTTTTGAGGGTTAAACTCATAGTTCTGTTCAAGAATTAGTACTTAGTAATAGTAATAAAATGTTGTTTAATTAATTTTTAATGGATTTAAATGAATTAAAATTTGAAAACACTACAATGATCTTCAAATGAGAATTCTAATAGACTAGAATGATCATTTCAAATGTTTAAAACATGTATTTTGCATGCCTATTTGTTATTTATTGCATAGTTACTGATATATAATATACTGTACATATCTGAAAATGTCTTTATTGTCCTTTCATAAAGAGAGAGACAAGGACAATTATCAAAAGTTGTATTAATATATAAAAATAAATTACATACAAATAATCAATGTAGTCATAGGGGCCAATTTATTATCGGTCTTTCCAACATGATTCGCTGAGCAGATCATGTCCCACAGACATTGTTGAATGCCGACAGCATACGCTGTCAGCATTTATCATTGCACAAGCAGTTCTTGTGAACTGTTTGTGCAATACCGCCCCTGCAGATTTACAGCCATTTGGCCCCTAGCAGGGGGTGTCAATCAGCCAGATCATATAGGATCAGGTGGATTGATGTCCGCAGCCTCAGAGTAGGCGGACCAGTTAAGGAGCAGTGTCCTGAAGGTTCGCACGGAAACAGGGGCATTAAGCTCAATTCAGAGCTTGATAATTCGGCCCCATAAACTGCAATATTTGCTATGCACATTTCAATACATAGTTCATACAAAAAAAAAGTTGACACTTAAAAACATTTTTTACTTACTTTGGTAACATGGCAAAAACACTAAATATTTTAACTAGTTGATAGTATATGCATTTAAATTGTTTGACTTGATCCCCTGCCAAGTACACAGATATTTTCTTATGTCAACAAGTTATTTATAAGTCTAATCAGAATATGTTTTTGTATTTCCAGCCTACAAGCCAGAAACTAGTGATATATTACATTTGTAAATAACATCTGTTAATTGTTTAGTGATATCATAAATGATTTTATATTTATAATTATAATAAGCAATGAAAGAATTTATTGGAAATTAATGTTAGTCAAAAGTTTATTGTTTCTTTATAGACGTTGAGAATTAATATACACTATATGGCCAAAAGTATATGTACACCTGACCATTACACCTTTACGAGCTTTTTGTTCATTCCAATATAAAACCATGTGCATTTAATATGAAGCCCCCCCCCCTCCTTGAGCTGCCTCTCTTCTGGGAAATCTTTCCTCAATATTTTGGATTGTATCTGTGGGAATCTGTGCCCATTCAGCCAGAAAAGTGTTTGTGAGTTCAGACATGGATGAATAAGAATGTCTGGCTTCCAGTTGGTGTTCCAGCTAATCCCAAAAGTGTTCAATGGGATTGAGGTCAGGGCTCTGTGCTGGCCACTTGAGTTCATCCATACCAAGCTTGTCAAACTATGTCTACATGGACTTTGCTTTGTACACAGGGGCACAGTCAAGCTTGAACAGGAAAGATCATTTTCCAAAATGTTGCCACAAAGTTGGAAGCACCCAATTGTCTAAAATGTCTTTGTATCCTGTAGCATTAAGATAACCTTTCACTAGAACTAAGGGGTCTGTCCTAAAGCCTGAAAAAAATCCCTAGACTATTAGCCCTCTTTTGTCAAACTTTAACGTTTGCCATCCATCTCACTTGCATTAGATTGCCAGAGAGGGAACTGTGACCTTTTCGCTTCTCCAGAGTCCAGTGGCATTGTGAATTTATTTGGTTTACCACTTCATGACTGGGCAATTGCTACTATATGCTTCCACAAATAGCACTTACAGTTAACCAGGCCAGACCTAGTAGGGCAGAAATTTGAATTGTGGCAATTGTGGCATCCTATAACAGTGCCATGTTTAAAGTCACAAAGCTCTTTAGTATGATAAACTACCAATGTTTTTCTATGGAGAATCCTTGGCTATTTACTGAATTGTACTCACCTGTTAGCAATGGGAGTAGCTTAAAAATCTGAACTCAATAATTAGTAAGGGTGGCCACATAATTTTGGCCATATAGTGTATGTAGATTCCATTAATCCCGAAAGCATACGATTTTTACTAAATTATATCATAGCTACAGACATTTAAATAATATTTTTAAATATAGCAAATTAAATATATTTGTTACTTAAGAAAGTAGTAACTCATTATCTTTCATGTTTTATCATGGTATCTAATAGGCATGTGCATTTGGGTTCTGACAATCCCAAAACATCTCATATTTTTCTGTATCCTTTGCATTTGGTACAAAAAAAAAAAAAGTGGCTCCCTTAACTAATAAATGAAGAAACGAATGGTGAGGCAGCAAAATAATTTGTTCCTTTGGTCATGTCATTAAAACCATTACTCTAAAGGTGGGAAAGACTTTCCTGCAGCTGGAAAAGAGTTCAAAAACTGAGATTTAGACAGAAAGGTTTCAGAAATTACAATTTACACTATTTAATAACCATTCAGTTTATTGGCAGTTTATGGATTACTGTGTCCGCCAATAAATATGTAAGCACACATTTGCTCTTGTCACGTCTAACCACATTAAAAAATACATTAAATATCTTTTTGTGCTACTGTTGGCTTGTAGCAGTAGCACTAGAAACCATTTTACCTTTATTTGAGCTGCTGTCCACCTGCTTTTCTGCTGCCCTGAAGACATTTCCCATAGAAAACAGGGGCCCAAACACAAAAACAAATTTTTTTAAATGACGAATTATGTGTAGAAAACAATTTTTTTATCTGTACACTTTTAATATCTATCAATGTGGTAAAATTGACTAGGAATTTTGCTCTACTTATTAAGGGTTTAACCCAGAGGCAAACTCAATAGCCCATAACCAAATATAACATTAATAATAAATAAGAAAAATACCACAGTTGTATTAGTTGACAAAGGAAAAACTCTATGGGCAAGATTACATATGCAGTGTCGCCCGCAAAAGCCGGAGACACCGGTTTTTACACGGTTTTGATATCATATATACAGCGCCGCATATAAATGCGGTGCGTATATTTCACCCGTCGCCCACAAATTTTTACTCCCATAAGCTAACATAGAACCACATCGCAAATCAGTATCACATATTCAGCGTAAGGACATACGCAGGGAAAATTGAGACATTTGACTCCTTTTTCGCCTAGCCACACATAGGCAGGCACAGCAGGACTTGCACTGAATATGTGAGCACTGTAACCCTCTGAAAATAGTAACTAACACCTAACGCATGCGCAATATCTATCTACCTCCTGAAAATAACTAGCACCTAAAGCATGCACAATATCTACCTGTCAACCACCAACTCCCCCCGCAATAACTAATAAACTATATTAACCCCTAATCTGCCAACCCCCACATCACAAAACATCTACTTAACCTATTAACCTCTAATCCGCCAACCCCCCACAAAGCTATATACCTAATAAACTGTTAACCCCTAATTCTCCATTAACCCATATTGCAACAAACCTATTAAATCTATTAACCCCTAATCCACTAAACCACCACAACGCAAATAACTAATTAAATTACTAAGCCCCCTAACTTAACACTCCCTAAATTAACCACAATTACCTAAATTAAAAAAATACTGTTACAAACAATTAAAATAAAAAAGCTAACATTAAAAAAAAAAAAAAAAAAATAAGATTAAATTAATCTAAGATTACAACAAATAAAAAAGTCTAACTTTACATAAAATAATAAACCAAACTATCAAAAATAAAAAAATTAAACCTAATCCCTATGAAAAAAAAAAAAAAAACCCCAAATAAAAACACCCCCTAATCTAATGCTAAACTACAATTGCCCTAAGTTAAACAGCCCCCCTAACAGTCCCCCCTAATAGTAAAACCCCCTACCCACCAAAAATGGCATTCAGCTCTTTTACTGCCCTTAAAAAGGCATTCAGCTCTTTTTCAAAAGTTCATTAAATCCCTAATCTAAAAAAAACAAACCCACAAAAAATTAAAAAAAAAACTAAGTCTAACCCCCAGATAGGTACTCACGGTTCCGGAAGTCCGGCGGTGAAGTCTTCTTCCAAGCGGCGATATCTTCTATCTCCTTCCAGGAACAAGCCGGAGCACAGTGGAGCGCAGAACTTAAGACCGGTGAACACAGAACTGATGGCCAGCGACAGTGGAACTGAAGACCGGCGATCGCGGAGCCATGGAGCGTGATTTGAATAGCCAATAGGATTTCAGTAGTACGAAGAGGATCTCCACGCTCCATGGCTCCGTGAATGCCATTTAAAAAAAAGTAAAAAAAATGGGGTTTGGTTTTTTTTAGATTAGGGATTTAATGGGCCTTTGAAAAAGAGCTGAATGCCTTTTTAAGGGCAGTAAAAGAGCTGAATGCCCTTTTAAGGGCAATACCCATACAAATGCCCCTTTAGGATTTTTTAGTGCTAGTTTTTTTATTTTGGGGGGTTTGTTGGGTGGGGGGGTTTACTGTTACCAATTTAGGTAATTGGGGTTAACTTAGGGGGTGTTAGGTTAAGGGGTTTTAGGTAAGGGGGCTTAGTAATTTAATTAGTTATTTGCTTTTTGGGTGTTTGGCGGTTTAGGGGTTAAAAGTTTATTAGGATTATTGTGTTGTGTGGGTTTGGCGGTTTAGGGGTTAATAGTTTTATTAGGATTATTACGTTGTGTGGTTTTGGCAGATTAGGAGTTAATATATTTATAAGTTTTTTTTGCGATGTGGGTTAATGGCAGATTAGAGGTTAATAATTTTAATTTATGCGCAGCATATGTAATCTCGCCCTACATGTCTCACGTGTTAACAGTCCATGAAATCTCAAAGTTCCACTTGGGGTGTGTATTTTTAAGACTGTATTTTTATTTATTTTTTTCATATGGAAACATAGTGTTAGAAATTGAAGAGAGTGTATGTAGGGGTTATACAGCAAACAATCATATGGGATAAATTAATCGTTCTGACTGCAGAAGAGTCCCAAAGCACCAAAATCCACCCTCAGTTATTCCTCAACACCTCACCTACTCATAAAAAAAACCAAACTCTCATCCATCCAAATATTGCATCACTTTTTTGTAATACATTTTGTAATTGTTATCTGTGGATTAAAATAACTTTTCTATGTAACAACTGATTTGAAGAACCTTGTAAGTATTATGAACTCAATTGAAATGTCTTTGGTAAATTAATGTAGAAACTGATAGGAGCTTGTGCTTCTGATTTGATTTGATACAAATTGTTTTAAAATTTGGTCCTAAACTTGCTAACAAATCTGGTAATGGAATCAATTGATATATAATTTCCATATCACTTTAGTTACTGGGCACTTTTACTAAGGGCCAGATTACAAGTGGCAGTCTAAAAGTTTCGAGCGAGCGCTAAGGGGTTTATCACGAGTGTTTGCGCACCTCAGAAGTAGAGTGAGTATTACAAGTTGAAAGTAAACGCGCAATTGAATTTAATGAGCATCAGGTTAGCAGAACTTCAGAGCTCTGGTTGACTGTTATGCTCGAATAGCTTGAATAAAAAGTTGCATAAAATACATCATAAAATACATTTAAACATACAGTTACACTCACACTAACATCATCTAATAACAATTATTTTTTTTTAAATTGCTATAAAAAGTTTTAAGGCTCAAAGATATGAGGTCTCAAATGTTAGCAAAAAAAGGCAGGCAAAGGTATTTAACATAGAGATACATACATGTCTGAATATGTATGTGTGTATGTGTATATGTGCTTGTATGTGTGTGTATATATTTATATTTTTATAAATATATATTTGTGTTTATATGTGTGTACATATGTATTTATACATATTTACCAAAATACCATCATATATATATATATATAGAGAGAGAGAGAGATATTTATGAATAAATAGAACATATTCTTCTATGTGAAGAACATTGTGAAATATTAGTATTTCATATCAGTTAGCGCACTTGAGGAAATGTGATTGGGTTTGCTGGGTGTTTTTTTCCCTACTTCATGCTCTCCATTGAAGTCTATGAGGTCCATTTATCAAGCTCCAAACGGAGCTTGAGGGCCCGTGTTTCTAGTGAGTCTGTCTGCTCTTAGCAGGCGGACGGGAATCGCCACAATTCAACCAGATTGAGTACGATCGGGTTGATTGACACCCCCTTGCTGGCGGCTGATTGGCCG